>NW_023254023.1:0-4091 GCF_002007445.2 Ailuropoda melanoleuca | reverse complement strand
AACGAAAATTTTACTAAACTAAGGGGAAAAAAATATCATAGTATTGGCTAGAGAAGGCATCACTTCAGAGTGCAAAAAACAAAATAAAACAAAACAAACCAGGAATGTTGGTTGTATTATAAATATTTTTAATTTTCTGTATATTGTAGTATTTTGACATTGTAAAAAACCCTTTCTGGGTTGGAAGAGACTGCCTCTCTTTGAGCTATGCAATCTTTAGAGATGGCAGGAGGCCCAACTTGGTGCATAGCAAAGACACGCACACTGACCAACTCATTGCCCTTTCTCCTGGCTTATGTACCCCAAGAAGGCAATAATCCTCTGCCTTAATGATGCCCAGACAAGGTGCCAGGCAATTGAGGACCACTCCCACAGCCCAAACCCACCAAAATTATTCAAACTAGCCAATCCTAAACTGTTCATACTACCTTGATTGTCCTGCCTTTCCTGTGGAAGTCTTAATAAAAGCAATGGCCTAAACCTTCCTCTCATTTCTGTTTTCTGTCATCTAACCACCCTAGTGTTTTCCCCTGTGCCTCTGCATGTTGTACAGAACCTCCTATCTCTAAACCTCTAAATATAATAATCTTTATTGTTTCCTGAGCCTCCCACACATCTCTTCTTGTGGCTGCACCTGACTGATCATGTCACAAAGAATCACAATGGTGATCAGCAGATTATAAGGATTATCTATTCACCTGATATACGAACTTGTGCATGTAATATATCTTCCTTTATGGGGACAAGATAACTCTCTCACAGCGTTGTGCAAGAAGTAGTTGTAACTTATCATAATTAGAGCAGTTGTTCCCAATTTGTGGCTTTACATTAAAATCACCTGAAAAGATTAAAAACAAAAACAGAAGTAAAAAGAATAAATATTCAATTAAGTAAAAATAAAACAATTAAGTCAAAACTCCTGGTGATGAAACTTGGGCAACAGTGATTTTTTGCCATGTTAAAAACATCCCTTGTAATGGAAATAAAAAATATCATTCTTATGAAATTCTGCCTTTTTAATTTTTTTGGTTGTCCAGTGACATTGTTAGTGGGTCTGCTTAGACATAAGACATCGAAGACATAACTGAATCCATTTAAAACAACTATTTCCCCCCACCCCTCAATCATCTCAGCAGGACTAAATGTTTCTATTGACAGTGCCAGGCTTTCTGCCTGGTGGCATTTTCTGGGTCCCACTGCAAAAGAGGCATAACCAGGTAAGAGCATGTTGGTTTCACAGAGTTGAGAAAATAGAACTTTCGGCGACCATCATGAAAAAAGACATAACAATATATAATGAAATGTTTAGAAATGCATGTGAGTAATATATAAAAATAATAATATATCATGAAAAGACGGGCCTCCCTACCAGGAATGTAAGTTTGGCTTTGCATTTCAAGGTCAAAAAACATACATTATTTATCATATTAATAGAATAAATCAGAAAAAGCATATGATCATATCATTAGATACAGAAATAACATGTAACAAAGCTAAGCCTCCATTCATAAGAACTGCAAGATTTTATCATTGATAAAATATCCAAAGAAAACTAGAAAAAAAAATCAATTGCTTTTTCACGCACTGGGAAAAAAATCAGTAAATGAAATAAAAATACCGTTTAAAAAGCATAAAAAAAGGCAAAATACTTTGGGATAAATTCAACACAATACAGGAAAAACCAATATACTAATAATTACAAAATATTTCTGACAATAATTTAAGAAGACCTAAAATGTGGAGATACCAATTACATGGATTAAAATAAATGATATTGTAAAGTTCTTGGTTTACCTCACATGGATCCATACATCCACCTTAATCCCAATCAAAAATACCCCCAAACTTTGTTTTTGGTTTTGTTTTGGTAGCAGTTGATAAACTGATTCTGAAATTTGTATGGAACAACAAAGTGATTCAAAAAACAAATAAAATTGAGATAGAACAAAATTGGAAGACTTACACTAATGTATTTAAGTATCAAGCAATGTAGTATTCATGTAAGGAAAGAACTGTAAATCAAATGGAACAATTCAAAGACTATAGAAATGTACTATTCACTTCCACTAAATCTGCCTGTGTCTGCTAATTCCACTAAAAACTAACTCTTTCCCTAGATCATGTTAATTGACTTTTGACAATGCTGCTGTAACAAAGAATAATATTTTTACTCAATAGTGGAGAAGTAGTGGAATAGGTAGCCAAAGAAATGTACTTTAGTCATTTCCTCTTCCCAAATAGTTATTAACTAAATTGGTCATACACTTAAACATAAAAAAGATAAAGCTGTATAAATTCCAGGAAGAAATATGAGAAAAATTTTCTCTAACATAGGATTAACAGGGTAGGCAAAGATTTTTTAAAAAACTAAAAAAAAATAAAAAATAAAGCGCATATATATGTATATATATAATATAATAAATTATATATGCACACATCATATATATTTACATATATGTGTTTTTATGTGTATGTATATTTATAATATAAATATGTATATATTTGTGTGTATCTGTGTGTATACACACCCATGCCTGCGCAAATTTGGTATAAACCCACAATATGATACTTTGCAGTAAGAAAGCAAGACTAATTCTATAGTGACTAATAACAAATCTGTGATGACTTGGAGTCAGGGATAGGAGGGTGCATTTAGTACAAAGGGGCACAAGAAAATTTTGTTGGTAATGTAAAATAAAATTATTCTAAAAACCCTAATATGCAGTGGTTACACAGATATTGGCATTTTTAAATATAGGAACTGAACACTTAAAATGAGTTCATTTTATCATATGTCATTATATCAAAAGATAAGTGTGCAACAGCTTAATAATAAAATAATCTTCAAGTTCTAACACAGAACAATTAAATAAAGATTTCTGGTGGTGAAATCTGTTCATCTGTGTATTTTACACAAAGTTTCCAGGAAAATTCTGGTATGTAGGCAATGTTGGAAATAACTTATTTAACAGAAATTAGGGTCTCATTCTTGCAGATTTTTAGTATTCTACTTAAGTCTTGCTTACTATTAAGGGATGTAATTTTTATTTTTATTTGGTCTTGTTTTGTTTGTGTGTTCACAGACTTAACTCATCAAAAATCAAACTAACTTGATAATAAAAATTTCTTGATCATAATCTTAGGATTATGGGATATCTCTTTTGACTCTCAAAATAAGAGAAAAAGCACAATTTTATACTAAGGGAATTCTTCTTTTACTTTGCCTGTAAGGATATTCTAAAACAATTGCAGCAAACATTTTATAAGAGGGGATGATTTATTTAACTAGTTTTTATACAGCATGCTGTGCTCGAACATATTGAAAACAAATAATGCGTTCATTAATGTGCAGACTCTAGAAAAAGTCTGAAAGAAGAAAAAAATCCGGATCTCAAGGAGAATTTGTTCTTGGACCGTGAGTTGGCATGAACCCTGCACTGAGCAAAAATGAGAAAAAACAAACATATTGGAGACATATTAGAATAACAAAGAGTAAAATAAGTAAAATAAGAAAGAAAGGAAGAAAGAAAGAAAGGATAGACAAATCTGATAATGGACTATATTGTTCCAGAAGATTGGAAGATTTAAAAACTGATCAATGCCTCTTATCTCCTTCCTACCACCTCTACCTGTTTCAGAGCTAAGAGTATGAGCTCTGGAGCCAGAAGTCCTGGATTTGCGTCCTGTCTCTATCAATTACTAATTAGGTGGCAAGTAAACTCATCTCTCTGGACTTCATTAATAATCTTGAATAAAAATATTTACTATCAGATAATATGAAGATTAATTAATGTTTGTAAAAAGCTATTAATGTTCATTTAAAATACATTTTAAATATGTTAATGTTATTATCATTTCAAAATTTTCGCTTGTAAATAATTGTACAGAATGGAGACAGTGACTTTTATATCATCTAAATTCACATATGACATGATAAAGCAGGAATTATAGCTCTTCAAATAAGATAACAAAGTTTAGCCATTTAATATTAATCCATGTAATGGAGAAAAGCAAGTTTTTTAGATCTCCTAAAAAATATTATTACAAGTTTGCAATATTGGGGGATAAAATTCTATTTGTAATAAAAAAAA
>NW_023254022.1:0-3674 GCF_002007445.2 Ailuropoda melanoleuca | reverse complement strand
GATCCCATAACGCTGGGATCATGCCCTGAGCCGAAGGCAGACGCTTAACTGCTGTGCCACCCAGGCACCCCAACAAAAACATTTTTTGAAATCTTGATTTTATTATAATAGAATCAGCACCAAACCCTTCTTAAACATTAGGTGTGCCTTTTATAAATCATTTTATTTTATATCTTAGCTTGTTTGAGTGCATGTAAAATTTCTTTTTACCATTGTCATTTATTGAGATTACAAAAAGAATCTCTAAAACATTAATTTTTAACATTTCTAAACATCCTGTGTTTCCCCTACAGGGTGGAGCAGATGTGCATTCAGATTAAAGAAGTTGGAGATCGCGTCAACTATATAAAAAGATCATTACAGTCATTAGATTCTCAAATTGGCCATTTGCAAGATCTTTCAGCCCTGACTGTAGATACATTAAAAACACTCACTGCTCAGAAAGCTTCGGAAGCTAGCAAAGTTCACAATGAAATCACACGAGAGTTGAGCATTTCCAAACATTTGGCTCAAAACCTTATTGACGACGGTCCCGTAAGACCTTCTGTATGGAAAAAGCACAGTGTTGTAAATACACTTAGTTCCTCTCTTCCTCAAGGTGGTCTTGAAAGTACTAATCCTTTTCTTTGTAATATTTTTATGAAAGATGAAAAAGATCCCCCGTGTAACATATTTAGTCAGGATTTACCTGTAATACCCCAGAGAAAAGAATTCAGTTTCCCAGAGGCTGGTTCCTCTTGTGGTGCCTTATTCCCAAGTGCTGTTTCTCCTCCAGAACTGCGACAAAGAATACATGGGGTAGAAATGTTAAAAATCTTCAGTAAAAATCAAAAATTAGGCAGTTCTTCTAATAGCATACCACACCTGTCATCCCCACCAACCAAATTTTTTGTTAGTACACCTTCCCAGCCAAGTTGTAAAAGCCACTTAGAAACTGTAACCAAAGATCAAGAAATTGTTTGCTCTAAAGCTGCAGAAGGAGATAATGTAGAATTCGGAGCATTTGTAGGTAAGTTTATCAAACCAGTATTTATATATCAATATTATTTTTTTAATTAAAATTATCACCTTAGAAATCAAATAAGTAGCTAATTAATAAAACCATGCACTTAATGTAATAAGTGGACTACGTTTCATAGAATACAGTTCTAAAAGTTTTATGAGGAATCAAGTGGAGGAAATAGGTTGAATTGAGCTCTAATAGTTCTATTGGCACATACCTCTTTCGTGAATTTACTATAATAACATTTGTATATAAAACTTATTTGGGCTCTTCCTTTTGATTTTGAGGATCTTCCTTTGAATTTGGTTACTTGTTGAAAGAACCTGAGTGAGTCATAAATGTTAGATACTTGGGGAATAATAGAAAGGTACAGGGGAGGTTGGATAGAAATAACTGGAAAAGACCAGTGTCTTATAAATTGAGTGACTGTATAATTTTTTATCTAAACCAGTACACTTTTGGTAGTGAAAGGGTATGCTAATAATTACAATTACACTAATAGGGAAAGCCAGGACTCTACTTGGAAAGTGCAGATTTATGGTCAAACCACTATTATATACCCAGAGAGGAGAGCATTTCGGAAAGGAATGGATTCATTCTTATACTTAAGATCCTAAAGTAAAATAAGGACTGAAAATATATTTATTTTTGCAGTGATAACACTGCCTTGGTGGCCTTGGTGGTATCTGTTTCAGTGAAGTGGTTGAGGGAGAAGCCAAATTATATTGAAATAAAGTGTGAATGGGAGGAGGGAATGTAAAGAGGAGGACTTGGGGGGCAACTATAAAGCTCACTATGAAGGTAAAAAGAAAGAAATAACTAATACTGTAGTTTGTAGCTAAGGTTTTTTTATTTGTTTTGTTTTTAGTGATGGGGGAGACCTAAGCATATTTTAATGTTGACAGTGTGCCATATGGAATGAAAAGGTGGAGAGAGAATATTCATAGAGCTAGCTAAGTCTCTAGTATTTGGGAGAGTATAGTGTTCTAACAGTCTTCCTGTTAGATTAGTAAAGATTAAAGTATTTAACAAAGAGTTCTTAAAAAACAACCTGAATTGTTTTTGGGCATGACCAGAGTGTTCTGAGGCATGAAACCTGTCTCTTCAGATTTGAATTTTTCCATCAGGTGGCTTCCTAACCTTGTCTTAACACTTGCTTGAGCCTTCCCAGCTTAGAAGTTTATCTAGTCATGGAACGTGTATGGAGATTAGTCGAAAAATATGGTATGTCCATGTAGTCTTCAGATTGAGGCCAACCCTGTAAGTTATCTAGGTACTGAGCATACTGATCTCTGCTGCTAGGCTTTGTGCGTTCACTGTGGATTTATAGAGACAACTTTCCTGCATAAAATCTATCCCAATTTATTTTTTAAAAGTACATTTTAGTCTGTATGTTAGTATATTGCCACTGGGATGGATACCTACATATTTATCTCTACATATGATTTGTGTGTGTGTGTGTAGTGGATAGATATGTGTGTGTATATATATAGTGGATATATTATACACGTGTAATAAATATATATTATATATGTAATTTTATATTAATAGTAAAAGTAATTGCTTCCCTTTTTATCTTTTTAAATTTCAAGCAATTCATATCACATGTTGGATTCTTTGAGGAGGCCTTTGGCTTTTGCTGTTACTGTAAACTGAACTGCTCATCTTCTCTAGCTTCTTGACAGATATTTTTAGTATATATCAAAAGATCTACGGGAGACTTCAGAGCCATCAAAACTACTTGAAAAACAACATAAATCACTTGTTTATGTAGACTTTAAGTAATGATATTATTTTGATAAGAAATAAGTATTTTTTTTGTAATTTTTTTTCTCTTTAAGGACACAGAGATAGCATAGATTATTTGCAGAAGTTTAAAGAAACATCAAACAAGATAAAAGAAATATTATCCGTAAGTAAATCCTTAAAACAGCACAATTCAATCTCACTTTGCTCTTTGGGGGTTTAGTTCAAAATAGAATTAAACATTTCGGTAAAAATGCAGTTTTAGTAGAGACTGTCATCAACATGATTATCCCAAATATTTAAAGCTATACACCATTTAAAAAGAAGAAAGAGGGTGCCTGGGTGGCTCAGTCGATTAAACATCTGCCTTAAACTCAGGTCATGATCTCAGGGTTCTGGGATCGAGTCCCACATCAGGCTCTCAGCTCATCAGGGAGTCTGCTTCTCGCTCTCACTCTCCCTTTGTGCTCCCCCCTCCAAATAAATAAATAAAATCCTTAAAAAAAAAAAAGAAACAATTGAATATGAAAAAAATCTACATATAGCTTGCACTTTTTTAATTGATGAAAATAAAAAACACTTATTTAACATTTCTCTTTTTAAAAGTCCTTCTCCCTATACATTTCCCCTTGACTAAATACTGAGCTGAACTCTTTCCCAGGCCCAAAAGTTTATTAGAGCATAACCCTGTCTGTCAAGGAACCTGTAGCCGAGCTGTAAAAAGCTGAATATGCCAGTAACTACAGTATAATGTACAGGTGTAAGATATTCAATAAATGTTTGTTAAATAAATTTTTAAATGTATAGAACAATGCGTGAAAAGTATTTCTTAACTGTTGCTTTCATAAATACCCTTAATGATAGTCTTAATATGAGGGAAGGGAACCAGTAGGGAAACCAACTTTTTTTTTTTTTTTTTTTTTTG
>NW_023254021.1:0-3649 GCF_002007445.2 Ailuropoda melanoleuca | reverse complement strand
TGCCTTACAGGTGGCAGGAGGGACTGCCAGGAGCCACGCGGCTCTGCGGCGGCCCCATTCTTGCCATCAATCCGCTGGGAGCCTCTGGCCTTCCAGAGCCAGCCAGGGAATTCTGGCAGCTCCCAACTCAAACCAGGGGGACGGATCACTCAAGTCACCCAAGACTTGCTGGGAGGAGGATCGACAGACGTCCCCTGGTGGGGAAGCTGGGACAGGAGGGGAGGGGTCGGCAGGAAACCCCCTGGCTTTTCCCGTGGGAGGAAACCCTCCCTCCCCCTTCTCCTGAACAATGATAGCTAGTCCCTGGAGCCAGAGAGCACGGGCGTCATTCCAAACGCTTTATGTGTATGAAGCCTCTCAGTAACCCTATGAGGCAGAGACCAGTGGTGTCCCCATTTTGCAGATGAGGAACCTGAAGACAAAGAGGTAGAGTAAATTGCTCAAATCCACACGGGTACTAAGTAGCAGGTGTGACACCCAGGGGGCCCGACTCCAGGGTCTGTGCCACCAGGTGAGACTCTCTGGCACTGTGGGGACACAGGCGAGACCCCAGGGGAGCCGTCCGGAGGCTCTCATCAAGAGAGGTGGTTATGGCCGAGCCGGCGGCGGGGGCGGGGGTTGCTGACTGATCTTGCTGTCACCCCCAGAGCTTCCTGCTTCAGTGGTCTTGGTTCACAAGCCAGCCACGATTCCCTGCCTGTCTGGAGAGCTGTGATGGAGGCGTCCCAGGGGCTCCCTGGTTGGGAAACGGGCTGGGGCTGCCTGAAGGGCCACTCGGAGGGTGGGTCCGGTTGCTGTGGGTTTTGGCCTCCAGTCATCCTCTACGCATCAGTGTCCTCATCTTAAAATGAGGAGGCTGGATGGAATGATCTGGAAAGGACCTCCTGACCTGTATATCCTGTTCTAGGGAGTTGGAACGGCCTCACAGAGATGTTCCACAGGATGTAACCCGTCCTTACACTGCTCGGGGTGCAGGTAGCGGGCAATTCTGATTGAGCTCCCCTTGGCCAGCTGAACCAGTCACTCCCAGTTCCTCCTGGGGAGCCCAAGGAGCGGGACAGGAAAGCACACTCCCCTACCCTTGCCACCCAGTGTGGTCACAGCCCCGAGGTCCCTCTCCGGGGCATGACTCACCTCCCTGTTTGCGGACAGCTTGCTGTGGCGACCGGACAGGGTGGGAGGGTCCCAGGCCGGTGTCCGGCAGGAGGCGGGAGGCGGGAGGGCTGGAGTCTAGCTCAGTGCTGCCCTGACTATTGTGTCCCCCTGGCAAGGCCCTCATTCTCTCTACATATCACTCTCTTCCCTTCCCAGGCCCCTTTACAGGGAAGTGTCCCCCGCTCAGTCCTGGGACCCCCTTCCTTCTCCATCCACTCCCCACCTGGTCCTGGCTTGAAATTCCAGCTAATTCCTGATGCCTCCCACATGGATGTCTCCAGCTCTAAGCTCTCCTGAAGTCCAGTTGTCTATATCCGCCTGTCTGTCTAACGCCTCCACCTGCATGCCCACCAGGCATCTTACAGTTCACAGGTCCTGTCTGACTTCTTGACCTTCCTCCTGCCTCCTGCAGCCAGCCATAGGCTCCACCGTCTCCATGAGCGGTGAATCCATCCTTCTAGGTCCTCTGGCCCAAACACGGGGCTTGAACTCACGACCCTGAGATTAAGACCAGAGCTGAGATCAAGAGTAGGGTGCTTAAGGGACTGAGCCCCCCACGCCCCTGGGGAGATTCTTTTAAAATGTAAATCTGATCATGTCCCTCCTTTGCTCCAAAGCCCCCAGTGGCTCCCACCTCATCAGAGTGAAAGCAAAGTCTAAACAATAGCTTACAGAGTCCACAGGGTGGTCTCACCTCTCACTTTCTCTCTGACTCCCTCTGCCCCAGCCACTCCAGCCTCCTCACCGATCTCAGAATACACCAGGCCTACTCCAGCCACAGGACCTTTGCACTGACTACTCCTGCTGCTTGGAATGCTTTTCCCCCAGACAACTTTGTGGTTCAGTGCCTCACTGTCTTCAGGTCTCTGAGCCAATGCCACGTACTCATGAAGCCAGCTCTGACCAACCTATTGAAATTGCAACTCATCCCTCTTTATTCTCTGCTTTATTTTCCTCTAGGCACCTGTCACTACTGGCCACACTATGAAGCTTGCTTTTTATCCTGTTTGTAGTCTGTTGCTGGTCCTTCTGGTATCTCATTTCTGGCCCCTCACTGGAGTGTGAGCTCCACAAGCTCAGAGGATTTATCTGTTTTGTTCACTACTCTATCCCCAGGGCCCAGAACCGTGCTTCGCACTTAGGGCTCAGCAAGTACTTACTGCCTGGATAAATTAGTCTGTGAAATTAAAGAGCTGCACTGGAGAAGCTCAAGGCTGGCTCCGGCACGACAGTCTGTGCACCCTAACTCAGCACTGACCCGGGGGTCTTGACACTGTAGTTGTCTCCTATGCTAGGGAGAGGAACTGGCACTCTTGTCATCTGTCCCCTGAGACTGCAGTTGCCTCCTGACTAGTCTCCTGCCTCCGCTTGTGCGGCCCCAGATCTTCCTAAGTCAGATCAGGTGACTTCCCTGCTTTGAAGCCCAGCGACCTTCTAGACATCTTGCCTGGGCCACCAGGCCCTGCCAAACTCTTGTCCTGTCCTGGCACGCCCTGGCCTTGAGGGCCTTACACCTACTATGTGCTTCCTGAGCAGGGCCTTTGCACTTCCTTTTCCTTCTGGAATGTTCTTGCTCTAGCTCTTTGCATGAGAGGCTCCTTCACGTCATTCTGGTTTCAAATCAAATAAATGTCACGTCCTCTGAGAGGCCTTCCCTGACCCCTCCTCCAGCCAAAGCCATGCCCCCAAGCTCCACCTCGTTATTCTCTATCCTGCCTCCTTATTTGGTGCCTGAAATGGTTTATTGTCTCGCTGTTGGTGTCTGTCTCCCTTTCTCCTAGGATGGAGCTTGTTGCCTGAATGTCTGGTTCGCTACTGTATCCTAGCACAATCTGAGGCTGGCCGGGGGAGCCATTCCCTGCCCCCCCAACTAGGTTTCTCTGTATTGTTTTCCTGTCTGCTCACCTTGATAACTTGGTTTTCTTCTTCCTCTGTGGGCTCCACAGGGTCCAGAGGCCCCACTTCCTCAGACCTCTTCTGTGAAGCCAGGGACTTCTTTTGACCTCTGTTGCGCTCCTTTTCCTAAGGGCAGAACACAAAATGGCACAAATCCTGGGTCTCTCCACCGCCCAGATGGCGCTTGCCTGTCTCTGTCCAGGGTGCTAAGTGGCCTGAGCTTCCTATAAGCCAAAAGAATTCCTTTTCCCCAGGTGCCTCTACAACAAGGAGTCTGGAAATGTGATGGCCACAAAGGCTTCCGAGTTGCCCACCAACAGGTCAACTTGCAGAAGAATCCATTCCTTTGTCATTCTAGCACCACACCCAGGTTGTTACTGTTAATTAAGTTAAAATGCTGAAAATAATGGCTGCCCTTCATGCATATTAAGAGTGAAAATGTGTTTTTCTTAGCAGAGAGCCTATAAAAAAGGTGGCAAGACAGCTTAGCCTGCGAGGGCACCATGGGGTGGCCCAGAAACTGGAGTCCCTGGGAGGTGATTTATAAGAGGCGAGACAGGGAGATGAATTATGGAGGAAGGAGATTGCAGCTTCTTCA
>NW_023254020.1:0-3554 GCF_002007445.2 Ailuropoda melanoleuca | reverse complement strand
GGAACGCCCTGAGCCGAAGGCAGACGCTTAACCGCTGTGCCACCCAGGCGCCCCAATTGTTTTCTGCAAATATTAGGCATCTTGGGTTTCAGTTTTGATGTCATTCAGTGAGGAATCTTTACCAAACTACACCCCAGTACTAAAATAGAGACCATTTAATGTAAAACTTTGTTTTACCCAAGACTGTGCTTCTTAAAGTGAGGCACATGATGGTGTCATTGGTTATATTCAAAATCACCAAATAAACAATGTGCAAGATTATCAATTTTACTTAAATATTTGAAGGAAAATATTTACTTCAGTGCCGCACACCAGATCACCCCAGATTGCATGTCTACTCTTGCCTGAGGTGAGGAGGTGGAGAAATAGAGAGATGGTGGAGAGCATGTCTCCTCTCTTGTGCTGTGTAGAGTATATTAGTAGAGATGTATAAGAAATACTAACAACATCTTTAAGAGTAAGAATATTTTAGAGGAAGAAAAATGATGGATTTATGAAAGCCCTGGAGCCATGTTTCCTAAGAGTGCCCCACTCACCATCAGTCACACAGAAATAATTTTAAGCAATATAGAAATAAACACTTCATATTTCAATGTGTTTGAATGTTTTTCCTCTATTCAGGAATGGCAAGTTATGCACGTGTTGCTAATTTTCTTTGAAAAATTTTTAAACTATTTTGAGTAAAAGAAATGAGCTGAGCTAAAAAAAAAAAAAGATTAAATAATAGTAAATGTGGTAACAGATACAATAAAATCATGAAGGTGGTAAGTGAATGATTGGACTTACACAACCTAAATCAATCTCTGCCCTCACAGTATTTCTCTTTAGAAATATTGTACATAAAAGCATTAGGAAATGCCAAATTGCATCAGCCCCATGACCCATCTATTATATCCAAAAATGGCCCCAAAGAATACTTATTTCCTCATGAAACTGTGGAATGCATACTGCATCCTACAGACAGCCTTGCTTAAAGTAGCTACAAGTCCAGTGAGAAGACAGACTCATCCTAAACCACTGCAATGCAAGGTCACCATTGTCATGATGGACACATCTAAAAAGTTCAGAGACCAGATGGAGCAACAAATAATTTTGCTGAATTTGGGTCAGGGAAAGCTTTATAGAGGAGGCGATATTTGAGTTGAAGCCTAAAGAGTAGAAATTCACAAACAGCATTGCCTGAGAGAACATGTTTGCCTTTCATAAACAACGACAGAAATTAATGGATAAAACTTAAATATTTGTAAATTTTTTAAAAGCTCCTGATTCTAGTTCCATTACAAATTACCTTTTATTAGTTTGTTTATTTTTTCCCCAGTCCAAACCGTGGTAATTTCTGTCCCTGTCAAGGAAGAAGTTTTAGGAGAGCTAGCAGTCTCCTTTCTTATGCATGTATTCTCCCCTTAACTTACTCAGCTGACATCTTGAAATAAAGACCTGAACTTGTGTATCTACAGTCAACCCATAAATGTCCCCCTCTGTGTAATACTAAGATAATGGAGTGGGCCAGGGGTCCCCTACCCCTCCCCCACACACATACACACAACATCACCTTTTAATACATGTGTCCTGTTAATTTCCTTCTTCCTACTGCTTTAAACCTGCTTGATGCTTTCATAAAAAAGAAAATTAGCACTTAATATGTCAATACTATAGAAATATGTAGAAGTAAGCCTTCATAGAGCTTATCATTTGTTGATCAAGACGAGAATGTAAATAACTGTAGAATGCAAGGCAAAAGGAAAAAGTCCTAAAAGGGCTACAGGACAAAAGAAACCATTAATTCTAAACAGACATCAAAATGTTGAGGAAGCGAGGAGGCAAACTGTTGAAGCTAGGAATACTGTCCTTTGGATTGAATCTGCTAGAGATGACTCTAGGGTCGGCAGGGTCCCAAATGCAGACATGGTCAGGGCAACAAATACTGCTTATAGAATATTAATTATCAATTAACTTGATTTCATTTCTTATTGTGTGACAGTGACATATTCCCCAATTCACATCTGGCCAGCACTTCAGAGGTCCAGAGGTCCTCTCAGTAGCTCTACAAATAAGCACACTGGCTAGAAGCTCTAGGGGAGAGACCACGAGTCCTCGCCTTGGTGGGAGGGTTCTCCTTTAGGCATGATTTGCGGTAACTCCTCTGCCACCACCAAAGAGCATCCAGAACGTACATTCTTGCTTTCACTAAGGATCTGTTGAGGACCCAAAAAGGTTAAGAGACTGAAGATTCCTTCATGACCTCATCCTCAAAAACAACTATGGATAGAATGAGTTTTATTTCCAAGGACCTTTGGAAGAAGTTTCCCTTGGATGAACCAGAAGAGTTGAAGAGATCAAATGAGTTCAAACACTAACCTCAAAACTTTCAGAAGCTCAAAGCTGCCTCCCTCTTTCCCAATACCCAAATATATATATATATATATAATGCTGGTGTCAGCATTTCTGAGTCAGAGTCAGACACCAGCATTTCATATATCCAAATTCCTTTCTTTCTGAATACCAAAAATGGCTACTCTGAAGACATGTAACAATGGGACATCTGATGACTTAAGCATATTTGCATTAGAATTCTCCCAGGCTAGCCTCCTTTCCAGGAATGATCCACAAGGAAATTCCAAATAAAAGGGCATATATATCTGACATATTGACCTGGTACAAAATGCTACCAGTCACCTACTCAAACTCAATGCCAAGGAGCTCATAAATTGAAAACCCACAGGGTGTGTTCCAGATGTCTTTGTTCTCTGTGTATAAAAGGTGGCAGAGAACATTCTAAATTGGCAGCCCTTATGTCCACTCACAATCCCACCTTCTGTAACCAAAGCACAGTGAATATCTCTGCAAAACTGTGAGCCAAGGAGCAGCTGGAAATACCTCTTTGGATGCCCGCCTGTGTCTGCTTACTGTCTTGCTCAATAGATTGCCAACTCTTCATCATCCTTAGCTTCTCCATCCAGACCAAGAACAGTGCCTGACACAGAGTAGGGGCTCAAGAAATGTAAGGACTAAGGAATGATTCAATTCTAATTCCTTTATTTGTTATAGTCCCCTAAATTCAGTTCACTTCAACCCATTTTTCAATATGTAAAATTTACTTAAATTTATTTAGTACAGATCAAACCAGAGATTGGACAAATTTGCAGATGGTGCCAAATCATATGCAATAACAAAATTACAGGCAGAAGCCACTGGAATGACTTGAGTTTCTAGAGTTTCCTACTATTGTACTATATGATTTCATCTAATACAATCTATTGCTCAATACCTTTTGTGTGTATACAAGATTTAGTTGACATTCATTATAAGAATTCTTATTTTAGGTTCTCAAAAGAACGTAAAATACGTTGGTATTAGAACCAAATTGATTTATCTGGCTTAATGTGGCCCTTGACAATGTCCTTATGTATCCTTTTCAAAGACTGTACACCACACCTGGGAACTGTGTGTCCAAAGTAAGAGAATAAAAAATGTTCTGTTCACTCAACCACGACAAACTTATGCCACGTCACGTCATAGTGCAATTCGCAAATATTAGATCCAAGGATACAGTT
>NW_023254019.1:5176-9985 GCF_002007445.2 Ailuropoda melanoleuca | reverse complement strand
TCCTGCTGGTCTGGTACCTATCCAGCTCGACTCAGGGGACCGGCTGAAAAAGGGGTCCCCTACTCCTCCGCTATCTTAACCTCCTCCCGTTATGGGCCATTCTAACTGGGATGAAAGGGAAAAATGTTCTGACAGAGGTGTCCAGAGGTTGTGGGTAAAAGTAGGAGAGACCTAGTATGCAAGCAGAACATGACTATTTCTTCCCAAAGTATGCGGACTATTCTTGGAGGAAAGAGTTCATTTAATGAGGCATTAACTAAGAGAAGCTTTTTATTGAAAGTACAGCTCATGCCAAAGGAGGTATTCTGATTAAGGACATACACACTCATTCACAGATTGAGAGAGGTTAAGGAAGTGGAGGCTGAGAGAGATATACCCTGAAAGACTGAGCAGTTTGAAATGGAGATGAAAAAATAAAAATAAAAAAAAAGAGTGCTTTCTCTCAGATAAAAGCAACCAAAGCTAAGGTTGATTTTGAAAGAAAAGGAAAATAAAACAGATTGCAGTTGGTTCAGAGACTAGTTTTGCTAAGCTGAAAAAGCAGAGAAGTAATTCTGCTTCCGATCCATCAGAAAAGGAGAGGAGGAGCTCAGTGAGAGATGGGCAGGGGACAGAACCACTGGTGGGTGACCTTCTACAGGTGGCCCACGGGGCTGAGGCAGCTTGCCTTTGGAACGGCCTAAAGCAGGACTTGACTAGGGGTGTGTGTGTGTGTGTGTGTGTGTGTGTGTGTGTGTGTAGGGAGGTTATTGATGCTGGTCTCGCCAACGCTGACAAGGCTATGAGCCTGTGTAAAAGAAAGACATAGTCAAGATAATGGATTACATTAATTGAGAATTCAAGAAGTGTTCTAATGCTTTGTGGTTTCTTCTTTTGAGTGATTCATATTATTTATTAGTTACTTAGTGTTATTGGTTTATTAACCCACGGTATGTTTACATTTTATTGGCAACAGTAAATATTGTTAACTCTTATTTTTTTTAATTGGTGCATACAATTTGCATTTATCCTATAGTGTTAATGTTTTCTGCTAAAGTTACACTTAGAATTGCTTGGTAATAGTGAACTCTGATAGTGAGGTAAAACTCTTAGTTGGGAAAAAATCTTGATTATTTTATTGATATTGGAGGTGATGGTGAATGGAGGCTATTGGCTTTTTGCTGATGATGGTGTAAAAATCACTTAAGGTTTGGCTCCATTTTCAGTTCCATAATTATTTGCTGAGTGCATCCAGTGATGGGCTGGAGTGGCTTTTACAACCTCCAAGAACTGACTTATATGCATCTCTTACCAACACTGCTTTCAGTGACATCATCTTGGTTGCTTGAAATTCGCCACAGTTGGGAGTATTTACACCATGGAAACTGGCAATCACTATAAATCAGAGTTTTCCCCACCCCTGGAGAGCTGGTTGTTAAATGTTTTCCAGCACATGCACATCCCTTTTGCAGGGCATTGGGCACTCTAGGGGATTTAAAATGTGAGTGAGATGATATCCCAGTCCTTAAGAATGTTAAAATTCGTTAGAAGGAATTGAGGATGACGACAATAAGTACTTACTGATCACTTACTATACCATTAGAACTTCACAAGTATTAGTCTATTTAATCATTAAAAAAATGGGGGGGTGTTGAGCAAATTAATCCCACCAATTTACTATGGAAAGCAGTGTTTTATCCTAAATGTGTGTGTTTGCAATGTTAAAATTGCCCCTTTTCACTCCTTCACCAGTTCTATCCTAATATTTTGTGAACAAGCTCATGTTTATGCTGTCTGTATTCTTTATGACTTTAAAGTGTTTGATCATTCCCCTCTCATTCTCCATCTTCTCATACTATAGTTCTCAAGATCTTTAGTTCACCAGGCTCCCTGTCCTCTCCCACATCCCAGACTTCCTTCTCAGGACTTTCTCTAGCTCTCTGCTTTCATATGTGTGTATGTATGTATGTATATATGTTTTTATTTTAATTCCAGGTAGTTAACATACAGTGTTATATTAGTTTCAGGTATATGATGTAGTGATTCAACACTTCCAGACCTTACCCAGTGCCTGTCACAACAAGTGCCCTCCTTAATCCCCATCACCTATTTAACCTGTCCCCTCACCTACCTCCCCTCTGGTAACCCTCAATTTTTTCTCTGTAGTTAAGAGTCTGTTTCTTAGTTTGCCTCTCTCTCTTATTTTTTCCCCTTTGCTTATTTGTTTTGCTTCTTAAATTCTACACAGGAGTGAAAGAAATCATATGGTATTTCTCTTTCTCTGACTGACATATTTCACTTAGCATTATACTCTCTAGCTCCATCCATGTCATTGCAAACAGCAAGATTTCATTCTTTTTTCTGGCTGAATAATATTCTGTTTTGTATATATACTACACCCTCTTTATCCATTCATCATTTGATGGACACTTGGGCTGCTTCCATATCTTAGTTGTTGTAAATAATGCTTCTATAAACAGGGATGCAGGTATCCCTTTGAATTAGTGTTCTTGTCTTTGGGTAAATACCCAGTAGTGTGATTGCTGGATCGTAAGTTGTCCTATTTTTAACTTTTTTTTAGGAACCTAAAAAAAGTTTGCTATACAAGTTTGCATTCCCACCAACAGTGCACGAGTATTCGTTTTTCTCCATATCCTTGCCAACACCTGTTATTTCTTGTGTTTTTTATTTTAGCCATTCTGAATGTGTGAGGTGATAGCTCATTGCAGTTTTGATATGCATTTCCCTGATGATGAGTGATGTTGAGCATCTTTTCATGTGTTAGTTGGCTGTTTGAATATCTTCTTTAGAGAAATGTCTGTTCGTAAACTCTGCCTTTTTTCTAATTGGATTATTTGGTTTTTTGGGTGTTGAGTTTTATAAATTCTTTATGTATTTTGGATACTAACCCTTTATTAGGTATGTCATTTGCAAATATCTACTCCCATTCTGAAGGTTGTCTTTTAGTCTTGTTGATTGTTTCCTTTGCTGTGCAGAAGCTTTTTATTTTGATGTTGTCTTAATAGTTTATTTTTGCTTTTGTTAGGGAAACATGTTGCTTCAGAAGACATATCTAGAAAGAAATTGCTATGGCTGATGTCAAAGAATTCCTGCCTGTGTTCTCTTTTAGGATTTTATGGTTTCAGGTCTCACGTTTAGGTTTTTAATCGATTTTGAATTTATTTTTGTGTCTGATGTACGAAAGTGGTCAAGTTTCATTCTTTTGCATATTTCTGTCCAGTTTTCCCAACACCATTTGTGGAAGACTTTTTTCCACTGGATATTCTTTCCTGCTTTGTCAAAGACTAAATCCTATAATTGTGGATTTATTTCTGGATTTTCTATTGTGTTTCAGTGATCTGTGTATCTGTTTCTGGCCCAGTATCATACTGTTTTGATTGCTACAGCTTTGTAATATAACTTGAAGTCCAGAATTGTGATGCCTCCAGCTTTGCTTTTGTTTTTCAAGATTGCTTTGGCTGTTCAGGGTCTTTTGTGGTTCCATACAAATTTTAGGATTGTTTATTGTAGTGCTGTGAAAAATGCTATTGGTATTTTGATAGGGATTGCATTAAATGTGTAGTTCGCCTTGGATTGTATAGACTTTTTAACAATATTTTTTCTACTAACCCATGAGCATGAAGTGTCTTTCCATTTCTTTGTGTTGTCTTCTGTTTCATTCATCAATGTTTTATAGTTTTCAGAGTACAAGTCTTTCACCTCTTTGGTTAAGTTTATTGCTAGGTATCTTATTTTGGGGGCACAATTGTAAATGGGATTATCTTCTTAATATCTCTTTTTGCTGCTTCATTATTGGTATATAGAAATGAAACAGATTTCTGTACATTGATTTTGGATCCTGCAACTTCAGTTCTAGCAGTTTTTTGGTGGATTCTTTTGGGTTTTCTACATAGAGTAACGTGTTATCTGCAAATAGTGCAAGTTTTACTTCTTCTTTACCAATTTGGGTGCCTTTTATTTCTTTTTATTGTCTGATTGCTGTGGCTAGGACTTTCAGTACTGTGTTGCATAAAAGTGGTGAGAGTGGACATCCTTGTCTTTTTCCTGACCTTAGGAGAAGGGCTGTCAGTTTTTCCCCATTAATGGTGATGTTTGCTCTGGGGTTTTCATATATGGGCTTTATTATGTTGAGGTATATTCCTTCTAAACCTACTTTGTTGAGGCTTTTTCTGTGTCTATTGACATGGCCATATGGTTCTTATCCTTTTGCTTATTGATGTGGTATATCACATTGATTTTGTGAATATCGAACCATGCTTGCATCCTGGGAATAAATCCTATTTGATTATGGTGAATGATTTTTCTTAATGTGTTGTTGGATTCAGTTTGCAAGTGTTTTGTTGAGAATTTTTGCATCTGTGTTCATCAGAGATATTGGTCTGTAGTTCTGTTTTTTAGTGGTGTCTTTATCAGGTTTTGGTGTCAGGGTAATGTGACCTCAGTTCCCTTCCTTTTCTATTTTCTGGAATAGTTTAAGAAGAATAGGTACTAACTGTTCCTTAAATGTTTAGTAGAATTTGCCTGTAAACCTGTCTGGTCCTGGACTTTTGTTTGTTGGGAGTTTTTTTGATTACTGATTCAGTTTCTTTGCTGGTTATTAGTCTGTTCAAATTTTCTGTTTCTTCCTATTTCAGTTTTGGTAGTTTATAGGTTTCTTGGAATTTATCCATTTCTTCTAGGTTGTCCAATTTGTTGGCATATAGTTTTTTCATAATATTCTCTTATGATTGTTTGTATTTCTGTGGTGTTGGTTGTTATTTCTCCTCTCTCGTTTGTGATTTTATTTGAGTCCTTTCTCTCTTTTTTTTT
>NW_023254019.1:0-5076 GCF_002007445.2 Ailuropoda melanoleuca | reverse complement strand
TATATATATATAATTAGCCAACCATGTTTTAGATTATTCATGTTGTCTTGACAGTGTTTTCATTTTCAAAATGGAGATGTGTGAACTTGAATTTATATCACACAAGTAAAACTTTGTAAATTTCCTCCCCAGCTCCATTACCTTCTACCTACCCCCAGTAGATTCACCAAAGAGTATTTATAAGAACCTATCATATACTAAGAAATGATACGGACTTCACCTCTTGTCTCAGTAGCCTTGTGAGGAAGGTGATATTGCTGTTCTGATTTCCTTGAAAGATTCAGACACCTTGACTTAGGGAGTGATAGGACTTGCTCAAAAGTATACGATGAGGCATGGTTCGAAGCAGAGATAAAGTGCAGGGCCTCTCCTTCAAAGCCTCTACTCTTCGCCTACTTCAGGTTTATTAGTAATATTTGCCATTCATTCATTCTGCCAACATTATTGAACATTTGTTTATGTCAGGCACCAGGGATTACTGAGACAACTAAAGCAGAGTTCTTAGGAGCTCAAATTCTGGTGAGGGAGCAAGATCAGTTAACTGGCAGTAAGGGACACTAAATTACTGAGATATTTAACAGTGCAGGGGTTGAAATAGGGAACTCCGAGGGCATGGAAGAGAGCTGTTTCAACTTGTTCTCAGGTCCTCAGGGAAGCCTTCTCGGAGGAAGTGGAAACGAGTGTGAAGTAAAAGGCAGTTGTCAATAAAAAGTTGATGACCTTTCTTGGGTGGTGGCGAGAACAGAGAGTGTGCCATGAAGCCCTTGGGCACACTGTGAGAGTACAGGGTGGTAGGGCCCTGCCTGCCTATCCTCAAATGCCATAGTCCCCCTCTATTACATGCAGATCTTTGCACCTAATCATGTTGTTGCCAAGTCCCACTGCTGGTACTTTGTGTCTCAGATGAATAAGCTGAAGAAGTCTTAAGGGGAAATTATCTACTGTGGACAGGTGTTCAAGAAATCCTCCTTGCGGGTGAATAACTTTGGCTCTTGACTGCGCTGTGACCACCCCCCCCCAGCAGCACCCAGAGCACTTACCAGGAGTACCGGGACCTGACAACTTCAAGTGCTATCACGTAGTGTTGCCAAGACATGGGTGCCTGGCACCGTGCCCAGGCCCACTTGATCCAGATCCTGAAGGTGGAGGAGATTTCAGCCAGCCAGTGCTGCTGACTGACTGGCAGTCGAACAGTTTGATGATTGCAAGATCAAGTTCCCACTGCCCCACCAGATCTTATATCACCAGCACAAGCCACGCTTCACCACCAAGAGACCCAACACCTTCTTTTAGTGCAGAGCCTCCCTGTCCTCAGGTCTGCCCAAATAAACTTCTTGGGGAAAACCAAAAAAAAAAAAATAATAATAAAAAATAAAAAAAAAATGCTGAGAGCTGCTCTTATGATAGAGGGAAGGCGGAGGAAGATATGCCTTTCTTTTCAAGGCCCTTTTAAAACACTTCAAATTCTTTTGAGTAAGCCCCCCAGAAAGTTTGATGTATGTATGTACATATGTTGCTTGGGATTCAAAAAGCCACATTCCCATATGTAAAAATGCAGTCTTGTTTTGTAGGATGTGGGCATAAGGAAGACAACAGGAATAGCAGGTTTGAAGAGGAAATTCATGAGTTCAGTTTTGGATGTGTTGAATTGAGATGTTTGTAGGAAGTTCAGGTGAAGGTACACAAGCATTTGGCTGAGGAGGGGTCATCGCAGTTCAAGAAAGAAACCAGACCGGAGATGTAAATTTAGGAGTTGTCATCATTCCGGAAGGCAGTGAAATCAGCATGCAAGCGGAGAGATGAGAAGGCCAAAGTTTGAATCCTGAAAAATATTAATGATTAAAGGACAAGCAGAGAGGAGTTACCCTCAAAGGAGATTAAGAAGGAGTCCCCAAAGAGGAAGGAAGAAAATAAAGGGAGTGTGGTGTCACAAAACCCTAGGGAACAGAACATTTCAAGAGGGAGGGCTTAATACAGCTAACATTGGTGTCAGGCATATAATTTTCGCTGACACATTCCATTGGATTTGGCATCAGGGAAGCACTGATAGCCTTTCTGAGAGCAATTTCAGTGGTGTGTGTGTCAGACTATCAACTGTAGGAGTGGGGGAGTGAATAGAAGGGTAGAATTGAAGATCACCTTTTATGAGTTGGCCTTTGAACAATGGCAGAGCACTTTTTCTGTTGGTTTCTCTGAAGAAAAGGAGAATTGTAGGAGAGTGGCTGGAGAGGGATGCAGTGTTGAGGGAGGAGATTTTAAGGTGGGAGAAGGCATTAGGATGCTGATTTGGTGTGTCTGGCATTAGGGAGGAGGCAACCAGTTGAGCAAGTCTCCAAGGTGGGGGTGGGGTGCTGGAGTCCAGGGCAGAGATGGATTAGCCTAAGCAAGAGAAGGAATCCTCTTCCTTTTTCATAGGGAGGACTGAAGAATGACTCAAGACTAGGGTGGATAGTAGGAATCAAGACCCCAGGATAATTTTCTGAGTGTTAACCATGTGCCAGCACTGTGCCATTCATATATGTGAAGGAACTGTTGTAATCCCCATTCTACAAGTGGGGAAAGGGAGGCTCAAAGAAGTACAGTTAATGTCCCAAAGCCACAGCTGGGATTTACAGGCAGTTTAGCTCCAGAGCCTGCTCTTTGACTACGTGATCTACTATACGAGGGAGGCAGGGCTAGTGGCTCAGGCAAGAATTAGGAAGCAAAAACAAACAAACAAACAAACAAAAAAACTCCAACAACCAAGCTTCAGGAAGTAGTGTCAGTAGGTCTGACTTGGGTTTCCTTTGTTGCACTGGTTTGTCCCTCCCCAAGCTGGCTATCTCTTCCTACTCAATGAAAATTCACTATGGTCTTTGGAGGTCAGATAATGTCTGTATTTTGAAGGTGTGAATATTTAACCCCTCGTCATCCACTATCTATATTCATCATCTCAGAGTGATTTTGTATAGTAGTCAGTGTTTTTCAAACTAGAATTTCCATAAAAATTTTAGGGGTTCTGTGCTTTTTCTATAGGAATTTATATTTTTTGTTTTTGAGAAAATCTTACAAAATATTAATATAAGTATACTTTGAGTTGCTGAGATGATCATTTTGTGATTAGCTCTTGTCCCACATCTTCAGAACCCATATTGCATTTTGTATTTATGTTTGGGTTGGCACCAAGAATCCACGTATGTTTCTTGATTTGGGCTCATGAGAAAAGATCAGAAGCTTAAGATGTAAATAATATATCCATACCAAGTGAAAGGCAAATGGCCTTACTTAGCAAATATTTTGTACTTGGTGCTATGGAGAAAACAGAGGCAGGAAGAATCTAGAATTCCAGTCATGCTTTCAGGAGATCACATGCTATTTGAGAAAATTAGACTGTCATAAATGAAACCATTTGATACGTTTTTAAGGCAAAAGTGGGTGAGGTAAAAATGTGGCAAAAATATGAAGGAAAAAAAAAAGAAAAAATTTTTTCTGCCTCAGAGCCCAGCTTAGCACTGCTAGCCCTGATCAACATGAATGGCCCATTATGGTCATACAACGGTGTTCTGATTCCTTGCCCATACTGGGGAGCTGGAGAGTCAAAGCACTATAGCCATTCTTCACCCTGTTCTTTCTTGCCCTTCATTATCCAGTGGGGTGGCAAATGCTGCTAGCTTGAACCCCTTTGGAAAAAGATAGAAAACTGTCTTCTGCTGAGAAGTATTTACTAAATATGCATTAAAGCTCTAGCTGTTGTGAATGCAAAAAAAAATTCGTATGTTTTCTTGTTAAGTGTGCCTTAGTGAACACATTCCTTTCCCATGACCATACCCAATGCTGGAGTACACAGGAAACAAAAATGAACAGAATTATTTAAGGGAGGTAGGGCAAGAAGAAAGATATCTTGCCCCATCAGCAGAGATTTTAGAAAGAAAGAATTTAATGAAAGAATTTAAAGAATTTCTTTAGAAAGAAAAAAAGTGGCTTAGTCTTGAAGACAAATGATACATTCTATTCCATTTAAAGTCCACTACCTACTTCATCACCAAATTGAGTATTGATACCAGTATGTCAGTTGAGCATGAAGGAGTAGACTAGAGGGTGATTGGGTCCATAGTCTCAGCTATATTCTTACCTTAGAAGAGGTGAAGAGAAGAAGGTGATAACTGAAACTCAGGTAATGGGGGAAGAGAGTAAAGAGCATCAGTTGGGCTACTAAGAACAGTCATGCTATCTTGTCTTCTTATGTGCCTGACAGATGTCTCTGAATCTAACCAGAACAGTAACTCCTCCTCCCTTAGAGGGATCAGGGCTGGTAAGTTGGGCAGAGGAGAGTCTGGTGGGAAAAAGGGGCTGCAGAGTCCCCGTCTCTGATGAATCTGAGGGGGCACCAACATGTATGTGTTGTCATTATAGGATCAAAGGGTATGTCAGAGTTAGCACCAGTGCAAGATTCTTCGTAGTGCAGATTGTGTTGCTCAGCTTTTCAAGAACAGAACTCAGTTCATTTTCCCAGAATGGATGGCACAGCTCTCCACACCAGGCACACTCTCCATTATGTTTGTACACTCAGAAGATTATATTACAGGTTAGAAAGTTGCTAGATGAGTCCCAAGTTTGAGTAGAAGAATTGAATGTTCTTGCACAATAACTTGATGAAGTGTCCTTCTCCAGTCTAGGGATAGGTCTGTCATAGGAATCAATATCAGTTATCTAGAATTAGAGGGCAGTTGTGGACAGTAATTTTACTGTAAACTAGAAGATTTTACTACTTTATTTCTTCTTTTCATTCACACGTACTTGATATAACTTTGTATTAGTTTAGGTGTACAGTATAACAATTCAATATTTGTATATATTGCAAAAAGATCACAATATGCCTAGTTAATACCTGTCACTACACATAATTACAAATTTTGTTTCTCTTGTGATGAGAGCTTTTAGGATCTACTCTCTTAGACTATGGACTCTGGGAAACAAACTGAGGACTTCAGAGGGGAGGGGGGTGGGGGATTCGGCTGGGCTGACGATGGGTATTAAGGAGGGCACATATTGCATGGAGCGCTGGGTGTTATACGCAAACAATGAATCATGGAACAA
>NW_023254018.1:0-3517 GCF_002007445.2 Ailuropoda melanoleuca | reverse complement strand
TATAGATATAGATATAGATATAGATATAGATATAGATATAGAACAGACCATCAATCCCACCCCATTCCACCCCAGTTCTTCCTTAACCCTTGAGTTCAACACTTCATTACTCTCAACTCCTAGCACCAACTGATCTGTTTCCAGCTCCTATACTTTTGCCTAGTCCAGAATGTCATATAAAGCCTATCATATAATAAAATCAGATCACATGCTCAGATCTTGTAGTCTTTAGTGTGTTCTCTTTCATTTAACATAATTATTTAACAAAATTATTTAACATAATTTAAGATTTATCTAGGTTGCTGTGTATATTAAGAGTAATTTCTTTTCATTATTGACTAGCATTCAATTTTGTGGAGGTACTTTGATTTATTCATCTGTTCACCAGTTGAAGGAAACTTGGGTGAGATCCAATTGAGGGGAGCTGCAAATAACAGCACTGTAAACATCTCTGCAATAAGATTTTCCATGAACTAAAGTATTCATTTTGCTTACCTAAAAACTCCTGAGTGAGAATGGTTAGTAATTTTATGTGAAACCTCATGAAATCTTCAAAATATTTTCCAAGGTAGCTGTACCATTATACATTTCCCCCAAGTATTGTATGGGAGCTCTGATAACTATGCATCTTTGCTAATGTAGAATTGTAAGGTTTTTTTTATTATTATTTTAACCATTCAAATATTTGTGTATAAATCTTATTGTCATTTTCTTTTGTGTTGCCCCCTTAAGAAATAATATTGAGCATCTTGCATGTGCTTTTTCCTAACCATACACTTCTTGAATAAGTGTTTATTCAATTTATTTGCCAATTTTTAATTGGATTTTCTTTTCTTATTCTTAAGTCTTGAGTGTTCTTTATATATCCTCTGTCAGTCTGTGGCTTGGCTTTTCATGTGGCATTAATCAAAGATCATTTAAATGTAATGAAATCCAACTTATTACTCTTTTTTTTCTTTTGAAGATAGTACTATTGGTGTTGGTTCTAATAAATCTTTTCATAAGAATAAAAAAATATCACTTACATTTTCTTCTAACCTATTTATACTTTAAGGCTTTATATCTATGCCTGGGTCCATTTTTAGCTATTTTTTGTATAAAATTTTTAGGAAAAAATGTTTGTGATTGGGTATGACAAAGATTTCTTGCATATAATACCAAAAACATGATCCATAAAAGAAAAATTGATAAATCCGACTTCACAAAAGTTAAAGTATCCTGTTTTTTGATAAACACTTTAAAAAGAAAAATCAGGGGGCCTGGGTGGCTCAGTTGGTTAAGGGACTGCCTTCACTCAGGTTATGATCCCGGGTCCTGGGATCGAGTCCCTCATCAGGCTCCCCCTGCTCTGTGGGGAGCCTACTTCTCCTTCTCCCTCTGTCTGCCACTCCCCCTGCTTGTGTGCTTTCTCTCTGTCAAATAAATAAATTAATTTAAAAAAAATTCTTTATGTAAGAATTTAAAAATTCTTTAAAAAAATAAATAAGAAAAATCAAACAACTCAACTTGGAAAAAATATTTGCATTTTATATATCTGATAAAGTACTTATAATCAGAATATGGAAAAAAGAACAATAAGAAAATGAATGGCCCAATTTAAAAAATACATGTTAGAACAGGCCAGTCACCAAAGACATGCCAATGGTAAATAAGCTCATGAAAAGATTCTCAATATTATTAGTCATTAACGACATTCAAATTAAAAACATGACCAGATACCACTCACACTTTTTCGAATGCTAAAATTAAAAATATCTAAAATAAAAACTGAACATAGCAAATGTTGGCAAGGATGTGGAGTAACTGCAACTGTTGTATACTGCTGATAGGAATGTAAAATGGTAAAACCACCTTGAAAAACTCGCTGTTTCTCAAAGAATTAAAGATGCATTACCATATCATCTAGGTATTTGCCCAATAAAAAAGGAGGCTTATGTGCATAAAGGGACTTGCACAGAATATTCATAGCAGCTATAGTGTTAACAGCCAATTTGAGAAACAATCTCATTGTCCATCAACAGGAAAATGTACGTGCAAACTGTGGTATAACCATACAATGAAATATTCTACAGAAAGTCAGACAGAAACAGTACATATTATGTGACTCCATTTATATATTTTTCTAGAAAATGCAAATTCTATAGTAATATAGATTAGCAGTTACCGATAATGATTGTTCAGGGCATAGGAGGGGCCAGTATGGAGGGATTGCAAAGACATATACATAAACTTTTCAGGGTGATAAATATGTTCACATCTCAATTGTGATGGTTTCAAAACTTCTCAAATTGTACAATTTTAATATATGAAGTTTATTGTTTGACAATTATACCTCAATAAATATGTTTAAAATGGAATATAAACAATAAATCCACATTTACTATGTTTTTGTTGTCCACTTTAATTTTCTTATTTTTTTAAAGATTGCATTTATTTGTTTGTCAGAGAGAGAGCACAAGCAGGGAGAGTGACAGGCAGAGGGAGAAGCAGGCTCCCTGCTGAGCAAGGAGCTGGATGTGGGACTTGATCCCAGGACCCTGAGATCATGACCTGAGCCGAATGCAGACACTCAACTGACTGAGCCACCCAGGCGCCCCTTGTCCACTTTTAAACAACTCTTATTTCAACAGGCTAGATATCCTATTAAAAATAAGTCAGATAATATGCACATTTGTTTAATAGCCTCCAGTGATTTCCCATATTATTCAAAGCCCTTCAATGGCCTAAATTTGCTACGTCATTGGTTCTTAATGTACTGACCCCTAAGAAGTTTGTGGGGATGTTTTTATGTTATCAATGATTGTGGAAATCGACTGGCTCTAGTAGGATACTAGATGTTCCACAATGTTTAGGGAAGTCCCACAAAATGATTTCTGTCATATTCCCCACTGTATTTAAATCTTCTGCTAGGCATTCATTAAGATAAAAAATCTTGAACCTAAAACTCAACTCTATTTTTGGATAACCACCAAGTTTTTTCAAATGGTTTTAACATAAAATAAATGCTCTAAGAATGCAAATCTCATGAAAATATAAGAAGGTTGCATTTTGTTTTGTTTAGAATTTTCCCAGGTTTTTAGCCATTTCAAAAAAATTGCACCACAGAAAATAACCCTGGATATCTGAAGTACTCCATCAGTGCAAACGACCTGTATCAGTTCTGTAGTTACAGCTGTCACATTCACACTTATTCTACATAGAGGCAGATATATCTGATTCTAGCATCACATCTCTCTTCTGTAAGTGTGGGCTGCACAGAGTGACTTCCTTCCAAGAAATGCAGTATACAAATGGAGAAAAAATAGTAACTTTACAGTGGAGAAACATGAAAACCACTAGGTCATTCAGATAATAAAGGTTAATATCAACAGTGATAAGTTATATTGGTAGCATGTATCTTTGATATGGTGTAACTGAGAATGGCATTTTACCTCTGTGATTTTCCTCCTGCCCAGGTTGCTGTGGTGCTATCCCTCTCCCATCATCCACCAGGAGATTCCTGGGTACCAGGGAACAG
>NW_023254017.1:0-3512 GCF_002007445.2 Ailuropoda melanoleuca | reverse complement strand
AATAAATAAATAAATAAATAAATAAAGCTCCTAGGTCATAGTATGTAAGTCATAAACATCTGGTTATTGACTAAAACCCCCAATAAAAATTGGGCTGTTCTTCACCTCATAGGCAGATATAATTAAGATATAACAAAGCTGTCCACTCAGTAGAGTCCATTCCTGACTTCCTCCACACTATCTGTCCCCTGGTTTCCTGTGCTTTGGCCCAGTCCAGGAATGAATCTTCTTGGCATTTCAGTAACCCAACTGAGAACCTCAGATCTGCTCCTGAGGCAGTGGGGGTAGACTTGCAATAGTTTTAAGTATGGAGACAAAGGCCCAATTTCGAACCCTCTTTCTGGCTTCCCCAAACCATGTGTGTGTAAGTCAGTTGATGTCTATGAACCTCGTATACCTCACCTTTGAGTACAACACAGAAGGTACAGGAGCTTTCAACAATTACACATGTACAACTATGATTAGTACTAGAACTAGCTTTGTAATCTCAGTAAATAATTTATCCTGTCTCTGCACCTATTAAATAAGGATAGTAAGTTTGATGATCTTGAAATTATTTTCTACATATTTTATCATTACCTGAAAGGCTACTTTATGAATACCTATTTTGCTTTGTAACTGTAAGCAAGTGAATGTCATTAGTAATTTATTGAGATTATACAGGATTGCCTAGGCATTTTCTATTTTAAAAGATACAAGTTGGGATGTACAGTTTAAATTTTTCATTCATTTGGTAGTATTTACTACTACTGAATTTTTTATGCCTTAGTATAGAGTAAGTAAGGGGGGAAAAGCTTCAAATACATGTTTCCACAATAGTTCAGTAACTAAATTCAGTAAACACTAAAGAGATAATCTTTTAATCTTTTAAATCTTTTTATCTTGTCATCTGTGGAAAAAAATGTAAAATACACAATATATTAATTGGATACCAATTATTTTTAGTTTATCATTTAGAAATGTGTGAATATGATTTACTAGTTTATAAGGGGAAAATTTGCCACACGAATTAAGAACTCAAGTATGGAAGTACAGATATCTCTCCAAGATTCTGATTTCAGTTCTTTTGGATAAATACCCAGAAATGGGATGGTTGGATCTTATGGTAGTCCTGCTTCTTATCCCTAAAGAAACATCCATATTGTTTTCCATAGTAGCTACAGCATTCTATATTCTCACCAAGAGTGTATAAGGATTCCTTTTTCTCTACATCCTTACTAACATTTATATTTTTCTTCCCAGTTTTACTGAGAAATAATTGACACACATCATATATATGTTTAAGGCATGCAGCATGATGGTTTGATTATATATATTGTGAACACAATATATATACCACAATAGGTTCGGCTAACACCCATCTTCTCATATAGATACAATTTTTAAAAAGGAAGGAAAAAAAGAAAAAAAGATTTTCTCCTCGTGGCGGGAACGCTTAGCATTTACTCTCTTAACAACTTTCCCATATATCACACAGCAGTTAGCTCTAGTCATCATGTTGGACATGACATCCCTAGTTCTTATTTCTCTTATACCTGCAAGTTAGTATCTTTGACCACCTTCCTCCAACTCCCTGTCCCTTCACTGTGCCTTGCACTAATCTCCAGCATGGGTTTCATCTCCTCTTTTATTTCTTTACCTCTATCTGCACATACTGCTTTTACTTTCATCACTTCGTGGTGATACTGTTCTTTTTTGGCTCAGTTTTCAGAAACTCTGGTCATGTTTCAGTCATTTCCATTCCTCTTATTATCTCAGGAAAGCCAGACCTCATAGGTTTTCAATGAATACTTGCTGAAAGAACTAGGAATCATTTAACAAAACACTAGATAAATCCGGGTATCTAGTGTTTGTAGCTCAATATTCTCCTTCTGTTTGCATAGTGATCAGCAAATAACTGGTCTACAAATAAATGGACAATTACAAAATGCATCTGTGGGAAGTAGGCCTGGTAAGTAAGTGTTGGCTTGTTTTCTTTTTCATATACAGTTATAAATTGGGCATAAGGCAAGGGAATTACTCAAATCCTTTGCATTTCAGTAGAACCCTGCTCTACTCAGTAACACAGCAAAGGCTAAATGTAGTTATACCCTATTGGAAGAGGAGTTAGGTGTTTAAATTTAAAATAAGACATAAAATGGTAGGGATGAGATGAGGTTATCAATAAAATGTATTATTAATAATAAACCTCCCTAAATAATCTAGAACATTGAAATGTATTTGTTTTGTCTCCGTAGACAATTGGAATGAAGAGCGCTGAAAAATTTGTTACCAATTCCAATTTCTTAAACTAAATTTTGACATAGCAAAGGAATATTTTTTCTTCTTGGTCTTGAGGTCATGAAATAACTGTATGAAGCCAGATAGTATATTGATTTTGTTAAAGCAGATGGCGGAAAAGGAGGTTATCTGAACAGACTTTTCAGAAAGAAATTAACATTTAATTCTCTGCTGTGGGATTATTACTGTAGAGTGGAAAAGTATTTTTTTCCTGTTTATTCTTGAGTTTTTATTCATATACAGATCCAGAAACATGAACAAACACAGCTGTTCACCACATTAACCAGAGACTTATTAGAGTAATGAGACATTTTCAAGCCAAATGTTATATTAGTAAAATGAGAAGTGGTGTGAAAATTGAGTTCCTTGAGCTGGATTAGAGAGCTTTGGATTGTGTGACAAGCTCTACTGGGAACACACAGTTTTCATGGAAAGATGTGAGAAATTAATTTCAACAGATACAGTGAGTTAATGTCAAACAAAATTTTTTAAAGACAAACAATTTTTTGATCAACAGAACCAGTTGATGGAGGCAGAGCAGAAAAACTTTTTAAATCAGGAAAAAATAAGAAAACTTAATTGGATAAAAATTTACTTCCTTAAGTTTTTTTTCTTCTTTACAGTAATCCGTCAGTTTAGCTTTATTTTTAGGTTTTAGTTACTGAAAATTTTAAATTTTATTAGTGATTTGGGTATAAGATGTACTTAGTTACAATTACAGTGATGTAAAATTTTTGAAATGTTAGCAGTTTAAGCTGAGTGGCAATAACACATCACTATGGACTACCATATCCTGAGAAATTTTAGCAGCACATGAAAGGGAAATTTTTAATTTCCTCATTAAATGAAACACAAGATTGAACACCCTCTACTTCACTTCTAATGATGGCATTGCTGCACACTTTCTTCTTGGGAATTTAAAGCTCTCATTTCTGTATTTGGCCATGGAAGTATTCTTTCTGTCTTCAATATATGGGAAAAGTAGTATTAAGAATGCTCCTGGGGCGCCTGGCTGGCTCAGTCAGAAGAGCTTGTGACTCTTGATCTCCAGGTCACGAGTTCGAGACCCCCCTGGGTCGTAGACATTATTTCAGTAAGTAAATACACTTTAAAAAATTTAAACATAGGGGTGCCTGGGTGGCTCAGTCATTAAGCATCTGCCTTCGGCCCAGGGTGTGATCCCAGGGTTGCTGGGGTCGAGCCCTGCATCGGGCTCCCTGCTCTGCTGGGAG
>NW_023254016.1:0-3454 GCF_002007445.2 Ailuropoda melanoleuca | reverse complement strand
CCCCCTCTCTCCTTACCTCCCGACTCCACCCCTCCTTTCCCTAAAGCCACTCTGATTTCTTGTTCACAACCTTCTGTCTGCACCTTTGTACTCACAGTTCCAAAGTGGCCTACACATTCCTCCCCTAGGCTAATAAGTCTCTCTTACCCACTCCACACCTCCTTCAGAAAACTCCTCACCTCTGCATTGAGTGTACCGCTCACAGATCAGGCTTTTACACAGTGGGGAGAACTTCCATTCCTTTTTAGACAATTCCAGGATATTATGTATGTATATATTTTATTAAGACTTCTTGTATAAAGCTTTTTATGACTTCCTTAGATGAAGTTAATCTCCTCTGTACTTCCAAAGCCTCTGTTGGAGCACTTATCAGATTTTACTACAATTATTTGTTTATAGGTATTTCTTGCCAAATTGTCTTTGAATTTCTCAGGAACAGAACTGTCCCTTTGTCTTTGTATCTAGAGCACTTAGAACAAGTCAGTGTTTAATAAATGCCTATGGAATAAATGAATGAGTGGATGAGCATGCAGTTAAACCTTGCACAAATATAACTAAGCTGACCTTAGCAAAAAATTATAAGTTTGGTTAGACAGTTATTTAAGGCACAGTATTCTCATTTTGAAACCAGTCCCATAACAAAGATTCCAAGGATGATTATTTTAAGAAAGTTCTACTATAAATATTATTGTTTCCATCCCCTTACCAGGAAGGTGCAGTTTCCAAAAAACATATGATAAGTCTTGATCGTAATGTTGACTTATATAATATAATCTGGCAACTTCTTAAATGATAATATGTTACAAAAAAAGCGTTTGTGTATCTCTTCTTTCATTGATGGGGAATTTTATGTGATGTTTGAATTTCTTAATTTTGCTTATCTAACCACAATTTTTGTCACCAACGTGGAAGAATGGCATTTTGGGGTAGCTGTTGTAGCTGTTAAGGTGGAAATTCTAGCCCTGGTCTGATGATTGGTAGTGAAGCTTCAAGTTCAAGGTCAAGAGAGGCTCGTTTGAGTTGGCCTAGAGTGAAAGGCCTGGAGAAATGGGCCTCCAAAATAAATGTAAAAAGACAGGGATAAGAGGTAATGCAAAGAAAAGAAAATACAGGAGTGCGGCGAACCTGAGACGAGTAGGTTAAGGTGAAGATTTGGTGGAGCAGCTTAGTGGGATCCTAAATCCCGAGGGTCATTAACTACATCAGTGGAATCCATGGTCTCCAGAACAGTTTTAACCCAAGGTCCAAATCAGGCATATGTGCTGATTGCAGGTGAGAGAAGAACCTATCTTCACAAGAACTTCTCCAGGATTGACAGAAACACTCAGCCCATGTTTGGGCGGCCCGTTGAGTGAAGCAGAAATAAGCAATGCTGTGTCCATGACCATAAGCGTGAAGATAGCGTTCGGGTCCCATTTCTGGCAAATAGAGAAGCCTGCCGGCCGAAGGAGAATGTTATCAGGGAGGATCTATAAGGCCTTCATCCATGAGAAAACGTGAACCCACCTAACTGAACAGTGTAAAGCTACACTCATGATTGAAGCAGGCCGTGCAGGTTATATGTGGAAATTCCTTTACGTTGCAGTCATGCTTAATTGTACACTTAATTTGGCTGCACGCAGGGCTACCGTTCATGGGATGGGGAAAAGGTGCAACTTCCGAAGATGAGAAACAGGCTATAAACCTAGGGGTGTGGACCTTTTTACCTCCAGGTGGTGTCCGCAGGAAGTTGACCATGGGGAGCAGTGCCAGCAACACAGCTGAGGGAAGATTATGTTTTGTTTCATTGCAGGAACAAATATTCTTTTAATGGATGGTTAGTAAGGAAGCCTATTGTATAAAGCCCCGCTTGAATTTTAATGTGAGAATGTTGAAGTCAGTCAGTCATTACTCATTTTTTTTATGAGTGTAATAACATACAGGATATGCACTTGTCAGTCAGTACACACACCCTTTGGGCGTGGTAGGGTACTTGGACATGGCTTTTGAATTGTAAACCCGATTCTGTGATTACACTAAGCTGCAGGAACTTCTCTAGTGTTCTGGGTGTGTGTGCCCATGTTGCTGGTAAATTATGTTTGCAGTGTAGCTCAGATTATAAGATTTGAATTTCTAGAAGACTAAACGTGAATTTTAAGTATATGGATAGGTCCTAATCTTTTACAAGGCTAGCGATGCACACAGGGAATTTTGTATAGAATTCACCTATTTCTAAAGCAAGGGGAAAACCTTCAGTGCTCCCTCTGAGGGGAGTGGCCAGCTCTCAGCTCAGGCATTTGTTGCCATGGGGGAAAATAGGCAGATCTTCCCAGAATTTAAGATTTCTTTTTGAGATATCAGAATTATAAAATTTCTTGTGAAATATGTCAAATTCTGAAAGATGAAAATAAAGTTTTTAAGTTTTACTTAGCTCACTTTCCAGTTTATGACATCTATGATCAAGGAAACTAACTTTAGGAGCATAATACATTAGTATGCTGCTTATTTCAGTTCTCATTTGATTGTTTTTTATATAGTCTAAGAATTTAATTATCTTTCTAGCTTACTGTTCCTGTTTTTATCAACTTAAGTAGTATAAACCAGTGGTTCTCAATCAGGGGCAACTATATCCCCAGGGGGATATTTGGCAAAGTCTGGAATATTTTTGCTTGTCACAACTTGGAGTGGGAGGATGCTGCTGGCATTTAGGGAGTAGAAGGCCAAAGATGTGCTAAACAGTTTACATTGCACAGGACAGAACCCAACAACAAAGAATCATCTGGCCTAAAATGTCAATAGTGATAAGATTGAGAAACCTTGGTATAGACCGTGTTTTTATTTCTGTGTCTCACTCCTTCTGTTCCGTCCTGTCTTTCTTTTAAAGAACCTTTTCCTAGGTCCTCTCTGTTTCTCCTCCTTTCTGTAATCTCACTCAGAACCTTCAGGTTGGTGGTTCTCAATTTCAAAATGCAGGGGAAAAAAATCACGTGGGAGTTCCTAAAAAATGAAGACCCTCAGCCCCCACTTACAGATATTCTGACCTGTAGCTCTGGGGTGGCCCAGGATTCTGCATCTTGAAAAGCCCCCAAGTGATCCTAAGGAAAACCATGCCTAGACCACAGTTAGAGTGGTAGGGTAATCTTTGTTTTCATAATACCTGCTTTTCTTCACTTGTTTAGATCTGTTATTAGTTGAACTTCTCAATTATATTGTTACTTTTATTAAGCCTTTAAAATATACAGAGCTTTTAATAATCATTTATACTTCGGGAAGTAAAATGTATTTATGGACAAGTCATCCAAGTAGCTGGATAATATATCTTATAGAGTTTTTTTCCCAAAATTTCTGGTCTTTTTTCCCTACTTGTTTTGTAATATACCGTTATGTCTTCTCACTAGTTGATAGCGGTTCCCTGAAAATACAAGATTAAAAACTTGTTTTTTAAATGTATGAACCAAGTCAAAAAAAAAAAAAA
>NW_023254015.1:0-3421 GCF_002007445.2 Ailuropoda melanoleuca | reverse complement strand
GAAATTGAGTCAGTGATAAACAACCTTCCAAATAACAAAACTCCAGGCCCGGATGGTTTTCTTGGGGAATTGTACCAAACATAAAACACTATCTTTGAATTGTTAATTGAACCTGTAGAGTGGCCTAGGAATATAGATATTTCTGACAGCACTAAACCTAAACCACTCTGCAATTTCTTTCTTTAAGTATGGTGATGATGGATAAAATACCAAGTGCATTGCGTGATGCACACATTTTTAAATCAGTCTCAACTTCTCTACTTGTGAACACTAGCCCTCACAGAAAGATTCTGCTACTTAGACTCCGAGCTGTGCCTTTGGTCCTTTGGACAATATCGTCGCTATATTTCCTTGGGAAATTTGTGGTTGCATGCAAAATTTGGTTAAACAACACAGTTTATACCTAAATTTTTTAAAAGGTTATTTGTAAGCAATTTATTAAGCTTAGATAGGTCTAAGAAGATTCAGAGTTTTTGCTGTTGTATATAGTTGTCCTTTGAAAAAGATCTCAGAATTAAATATGTGTAAACTCAAAAGTTTTTAAATGTAGTCAACGTTTTGAAAAAAAATAATTTTTAATAAAACAGAAGAAAGTACTTGATGACAAATTTACATTTATACTAGACTACAGTGTTTTGAGAGGAAGAATTATTATTGAGTTTTATATCCCTAGTAATAGCTCCTTCAGGGTTCTACATATAGATGCAATAAAATAAAGGTATTTATAATATATTATAGGCCTCATTTTTCTTCGCCGATTTCCTTCTTTAAATTCCTTTTCAGGTCTGGTTTATTTTTTCATTGAGACAGGATAGTGAAGCAGATTACATTCATGGTCATTACTTCATTTACCATCTAAACATGAATGAAAAATTTATATCTCCATTCCAAATTTTTCTTTTGAGTTCCATACCTATATAGCCAATGAACTCCTCCAACTTAACTCTAGAATATCTCAGCAGTTCCTCACATTCACCATAGAGAAAACTTTCCCCATGAATAAGAGATACTGAGAAAGTATTTTTCATCTCAGTGAAAGAATCCTTAACCAACTGTAGTTCAAGTCAGAAGCCTTATAATCTTGATGATGGTCTGCTTATAGAACAAATAGTCTGTTACCAAGTCCGCTCTATATCATTTACGAAATATCTCTCAAGTAATCAGCTTCTTACCACTCATGGTACCACTATACTAGTTCAATTTTTCGTCAAAGCGGATCTCCTCCCAAAGATAATAGCATCCAAAGTAGTTTTTTCATATCTACACGTCTCATCCAATATGGTCACTGCAGTCAAACCACAGAGATTGCATCAAAAATGCAAATCTGAATGTGTCGGTGCTCTGTTTCCTAACCCCAAAACTTTCTCATAGCTCAGAGAATAAAAATCTAAACTTCATTATGGTTTCAAAATTCTGTGGTATTTAGCCAATTTGAGTTCATTTTCCTTGTGATCTTTTTATTTTAATTACAACAACCTCTTAGCAGTTTCTCAAAAATGTTGTGACTTGTGCCACTTCAAGTCCTTGTAAAAGTGCTATCTTCTCTTCCTAGATGGCTACTTTTGCCATTTCCTCTTGGTTAATTCCTCTTACCCTTTAGTTTACAGCTCCATGTTATTTTCTCAAAAGAGCCTTCATGAAGTCTAGGACTAAAACTCATCCCCTGGTTATATGGGCTTTTAGTTCCTATGTGTTTCTTTCATAGCACTTACCATAGTTTGCAATTTCCAGTTTGTCATTATGTAAATGCTGTCTTTTTACTACACTACTAAGTTTTTTATGACCCAGAGTCATATCTGTTTTTTTCCATCATTGAATTTTGGCAACAATTGATTGCCTGAAATCAACAAATATATGTTGACTGATAAATATTTTGCCAGAAATTTTATTGGTTCACAGCTACCCACACACCATGATATTCCAAAATATTAATGACTGTGGTTCTGAAATTGGGTGTGTAGATCCCCAAACAATCTATAGATTTATCATTATTAGATTACTCACCCGTGATTATACTAGGTCAGAATATAATCAAGTAGTTTTCTCTCATGTTACCTTTTCCTGTAATCACTGCTCTATCCTCTGTATGTCAGCATAGAACCATATGTCCAAAAAAGTTATCATTCTGCACCTGATCTGTTTCTTCCATTTAATTTTCAAAATGGAAATATTTTGTTTAAAAAAAAGAAGCTTAGGAGTTCAGAAGAAATAAAAAAACAAGTTACAAATTGTTCATGTTATTATTTGATTAATATTCTTGTGAGATATTCTCCTAAATAATCAGATCCCAAACCAATTTTCTACATGAACTACACAGTGAAGGTCGTCAGAAATGTCCTTAAAGTTCTATTCCTATCTCACAGTAGTAAAAAGAGGGCAGTACATTGTGATGCAGATTTGCTGCAGTGTTCAGCCTAGTTCTCTAGCAGGCAGTTTCCCATGAATATCATTATCCTGTTCATAAAAAGAGGCATACCTAGTAATAGGTAAAACACTACCCACAGTAAGATGAAAGCCCTCACAGCTAGCAAACCCAATTGCCTGACATTTGAATGTTTGGGAATTACCAACAGGTGCAAAGAAGCAAGACAATAAGCTATTAGGTGACAGTTTAAAGAATTAGGAAGAGAGTTTAGTATTAACCACTGAGAGATGTTGAACTGAGCTTGGTATTTGGCAAAGGTTATAATTTGAGAGCTACAATAAAATATCAAAGACTATGGAAATGGGTGTACTATTTAGAAGCAGTATCAAGAACAAGTCTTAAAGGTCTTTCTCTAAAAAAATGTAAAATACAATAAATGAGGCAATTTCCTATTATTATGTTCTTTCAGAATAAAGTCTTGAAGTGAAAATGTATGTTCTTTATACCATTCAATATATATTTTATTATGGCAATATTTTAATACCAAGTTGAAATTCTCAAAATAAAGGTAGATGCACATTTAATTTGTAACTGAATTACTTTTAGTAAAATTTATTTGTATAATCTAATGTGAATTATGTACAATTGACCCCTGAACAACATGGGGTTTAGGGGCACCGACCGACCTCCTGTGCAGTTGAAATCCATGTATAAATTTCGACTCCCCAAACTACTAATAGCCTACTGGCAGCCTTACTGAGAACATAAACAGTTAATTAGCACATATTCTGTATATGTATTATATGCTGTGTTCTTATAATAAAGGAAGCTACAGAAAAGAAAATATTATTCAGAAAATGATAAGGAAGATAAAATACATTTTACAATACTGTACAGTATCAACAAAAATCCACTTAAAAGTGGACTCCCATAATTCGAACCTGTGTTGTTCAAGGGTCAAGTGTATTAAATTATAAAGACTATTTTTTTATTATGTTCTGTTAGTCACCATACAGTACATCATTAGTTTTTGATGTAGTGTTCCATGATTCATTG
>NW_023254014.1:8474-8734 GCF_002007445.2 Ailuropoda melanoleuca | reverse complement strand
AGTTACTATTATTTTATATTTCCAGGGAAGTCTCTTTAAAGTTGGTTTCATTCATCACCACAACCATAACACTGATTTTAAGAAATGATAGGATATCTGAAGATTAACAACCATTTGCAACACATATGTCTAACATCTCATTGTTCCGGCGTTTTTTTGAGTCACTCAAGCTTCACTCTGTAGTGCTGCCAGATGGGAAATGGTCCCTACTGAGGTCCAAAGTCCAGAAGGTGGTGGCTCTCAGACTCTAGGGCACTTCA
>NW_023254014.1:0-8447 GCF_002007445.2 Ailuropoda melanoleuca | reverse complement strand
TGATTTTAAGAAATGATAGGATATCTGAAGATTAACAACCATTTGCAACACATATGTCTAACATCTCATTGTTCCGGCGTTTTTTTGAGTCACTCAAGCTTCACTCTGTAGTGCTCCAAGATGGGAAATGGTCCCTACTGAGACCCAAAGTCCAGAAGGTGGTGGCTCTCAGACTCTAGGGCACTTCAAAATCACCTGTTGAATTTGAATCTGCATTTTAAAGACACACCCCAGGTGCCTCTGAATTAGTAGACAGTNGACACACCCCAGGTGCTTCTGAATTAGTAGACAGCCTTCAGACCCCAGAGGTAAAAGATGACTACAGGAACCCTGTTGGTATGTTTTCAGTGCAAGGACAATGACTACAATATCAGTTACATCTGACAATGTTCTCCTGAAAGTAAATAGGATTCTTTTAGTCCAGACCTTATTTTTCATGCTTACAATATGAATAAGATTCTGAGGCCTTACAGCCCAGCTTAAGTCTCTAAAGGAAGCAGTAAGGAAACCACCATCTCCAACTGAAGGTTACCTATGAAGCCCTTCCGTCACAACTGAAAATTCCTATCTCTGCTCCAACTCCCCACCTCCCCTCAATCAAGTATCCCATCAGCCTCCTTGGCGACAGGATAGGGAAGTGGAGCGATATCTGGTGGGGTTAACATTTCCATCTTGGTCTTTATCTTTGGATCTATTTTGTAATTTGCATTTTAAAAACCTGTGTCTACACATAGCCCAGTTTAACTTATGAAAATTATCATTATTGTTGCTGTTGTCATGGTTGACTTCAATGTTGGTTTTATAGAGAAAAGAGGCACCCAGCTTTAGGTGGCTGGCACATAAGGAAGCTAATAGAAGTATTTGTGGATTGCCTATGTGTCAAATAAAAGATTTGACTAAATGGTTCACCTGGCATGTGAAGGTTCTCGATAGAGACCAGGGACTGCAGAGGAAGTTGAGGGCTCGACTGTAGGAAAGGTCAGAGGGGTGACGTAACAAATGGTAGTGGTGAAGAAAGTGTTCATAAAGGAAGCAGTTATCTGTGAAGTAGACAGACTTCAACACGGTGCAAGGGTGTTCCCAGAAAAACCTCTAACCAAGAAGGCTGCTTTTCATAATGGAGAAGGAGAGAATAGAATGGGGTCCGTGAAAGCCAATCATGGGTCATTGGCAGGACAGGAGGAAAATGGCCTCCTTCAGTACATCCCTGGTCTGAGGGAAGTAGGTTGGAGAAATGGAGAGAGACATAGACACAGAGATAGAGATATGAGAGAAGAGAGAGAAAGCGAGAGAGAGAGAGAGCGAGAGAGAGAGAGACATAAGGATGGTACATAAAAGAAGGCTTCCAGGGACGCCTGGGTGGCTCAGTCAGATTAAGCGGCCAACTCTTGGTTTTGGTTCAGGTCATGATCTCTGGGTGGTGAGATTGAGCCCCGTATCAGGCTCCAAACTGAGCAGGGAGTCTGCTTGAGGATTCTCTTTCCCCGCTCCCTCTGCCCCTCCCCCTGCTCATGCTCTCTTTCTCTCTCTCAAATAAATAAATCAGTCTTTAAAAACAAAAAAACAAGAAACAAACAAAAGAAAAAAAAACAAGGCTTCCAAAGAGAGATAGCTATATGTATCGTGAGCTCTTACCACGAGCTCTAACAGTCATATGAGACCAGCATAGTGCTATCTGCACCTTAAGATAAGGCACAGAAAGGTTAACTAACTCACCCAAAGTCTACTAAAGCTGAAATTCTAATAAACCAGGCAGTCTGACTCCAGAAACTACATCATTAGCTCCTCTGCTTTAGAACCGAAAAAAAAAAAAAAAAGATAAGAGATAGCTCACAGAGTAGGAATGCCCTATCTTATGTACATCTTCATTGACCCCCCTTATCAACGTATAATCATACCTAGGACGCAAACAGAGAAGATTTTAGAATAGTCATAGGCTAGTTTTTAAAATATAAAGACTGGGATCTGGCAGCTGTTATTTTATTAATTAAATAAAACAAAGTAAAACAAGATAAAAGGGCTGCTTACCACATCCCAGTAATTTAAAAAAAGGAGAATAAGTACCTAAACCTAAAGGGATGTGCCCAGTTTATGCAGCCGTCGCCAAGAGAGTTAAACCGGGTGCCAGTCCCTCTATTTCTGAGTGTCTTTATATTACCACAAACGGTACCAACAGATCTTGCCCTTTCATTCTAAATAAGGTATCCACGGGGAGTTGATTTATGTGATTTTTTTCTTACCATTTTATCCTAGAAGTTTTCAAACATACTGCAAAGTTGGCAGAATTTTCCAGTGAGCCTCCAGGGCACTTGACACCTAGATTTCCAGCGCTGGGTTATCCAGCATGTATGTTGGGCACAGCGTTCTTGACTGTCTTCAGCTTCATGTCTGAGCCATCTCCCAGTGCCCAGCGTGCTGCTTGTTATTAGTGGAGTCGTTTGGAGGGATGCTGATCATCTACGATGCCTGAGGCAGGGATAAGTGATGAGCAGCTCATCAAGGGCAGATTCCAAAGGAGCAAAACACAGGGTCTTCGTATGGTGTGCATGTTGTTACTGGTAAACTTTCTATGCCTACTTATGATCAACAATCACCTGGTGGTAAAAGTTTTGAAAAGCTATCAAGATACCAAGTACGTCAAGCTAAGATTTCTTAGAATTCTTTTCTCCCTTAATTTCACTCTTCCTTTGCTTTTCACTCATACTGGGTAATAGAATGGGAGGAAACCCACATGGTGCACAAAGGGATGTCTACTCTCACGTGGACTGGCCAAAGAATCCCAGATGCACTGAAACTTCTACTCCAACAATACTTGCCCTTGTAGCAGCCATTTGAGCTTGGAGGCCNCCTTGTAGCAGCCGTTTGAGCTTGGAGGCCAAGTTCAAATTTACAGGCATCTCAACCTTTTTCTCTTTAGAAAACCAACCTCATCAACCTCACTAAAACACCTAGACATATTTCAAGGATTACACACACCCTGACCCACAGCTGTGAGAGCTATTGCCTGCCTTTCCATGCAAGTATTGGCCAAGGATAAGTAAAGATTTTTGAGGGTTGAATTGTTTGCCTGCAAAAAGATGTCTTGAAGTCCTAGTTCCCAGTACCTCAGAATGTGCCTTAATTGGAAACAGGGTCTTTATAGATTTAAACAAGTTACTATGAGATCCTTAGAGTGAGCCTTAATCCAACAAAACTTATGTCCTTAGAAAACAGGGACGTTTGGACATAAAGACAGACACAGACTTTGAGAAAATGTCAAGTGAAGAAGACAGAGATGAGGTGACTTATCAGCAAACCTCTAGAAGCTCACGGAGAGGATCGAACAGATTCTCCTTCACAGCCGTCAGAGGAACTAACCCTGCCAACACCTTGATCTCCGACTTCTAGCCTCCAGAATTGTGAGGCAATAAATTTCCCTTGTTTAAGCCACCCAATCTGTGGTACTTTGTTACAGCAGATTAATACAGGGGTATTGGCAGGGGCTCAGAGACCACTGTCTTTGAGAATATCCTACACAAGACTAAAAGCAGTGGTGAGTAAAAAATCGATTCGAGAAAATCAACTGTACAAATGTCCTTCCAACTGATGTACCAGCATTCTGAAGGTCTCCTTTAAAATGTTAAAAAATACATGCTAGAGAGTTTTAGAAACCATACTTGCTGATACCTCCTTTGGCCTTGGAATATGGCTTATTTCAGTTTTATGGGAACATGTGAATATGCAATGTTTTTCACGAGGATAAAAGAGTAAGTCTCACAGAATACAAGTGTGTGATGGATAAATAGATTTGGGTATGCAATTCTGCATTCTCCCACCTTACCTTTCTTCTTACAACATATGCTTAGGATTATGTAGGAAGTAAGAGGCTAGATATTATTCATAGATAATTCTTCCCCCAAAACTTTTGGAGAACAGTAGAATTTAATTCCAATTTTTCCCTACCCTCAAGCCTAGAAATCAAGTGAAAGAGAGCAATACCAATGGCTAGTTCTTCATAACTGGGAGGCCTCACGGGTTTTACTTATTGCCAATCATTTCACAGCAATCATAGTCCTTGTAGGATGGCCCAGATACTTTGGATTCTTTCTTCATTCCTTTCTCCAAAACTGTAATTGCTGTTCAGTCTCCGTCCTCCTAATTCCCCTGTGCTCAGTCCTCAACTACTGGAACTTCATTCAAAGTCATTCANCAATTACTGGAAATTCATTCAAAGTCATTCAGCTTAGGAAACAGAAAGCGGCTCTCCCTCCTTGGGGCAACCTAGATGACTGGAGTTTGACTGTGGCCCAACCAGCTTCTAAGTAGGTCACTACAGGCTGCCGTGACTATGAGGACATGCTTACTGGAGGTCAGGGCCTCTGGTCCTCAGAACCAGGACTGTATCACATACACACAGGGAGTCCTTTTCCCCCAAAATGTTACCTAAACTGGGTCAAAATTCACTGAGTTTCTGTGACTTTTCTTCAATAATGAAGATAATTCTAGTAATTCTTTTCTTTTATGTCTTCTTTGATTGGATATAGATGTATATTCTATTTGTGNTGTATATTCCATTTGCATGTGTACATGTATACATACAGAGTCTATCTAAAAATAAAGATAAAATTCAACATTTTGCTTTCCATTGCCATATAATTATCATCAATAGATTAATGTATCTTTATTAAGCCACGGGTATTTAGCTCCAAGTATAGTATGAGCCCAACGAAAGAAGTTGGCTTGACTTCAACAAGCAGTACAAGCTCCATCAAGGACATCAGATATGAGCTTCCCTACAAGAGAAAATGACAAGACGGCTGAGGGACAGGGTCAACATATTATATTATGCAGAACACAGAGTACAGAAACAAAGCCATGGAGATGATACTAGGATGATCTGTGTTGAGATGATTGATGTGTCTCATCCAGGAAGGCTGAAAATTTGAGTGGAGGCACATCACAGACAGATGTGTTTTCTATCTTTCTTTTCTTCTTTAGTTTTCTTCTTTCCTTCAACATATACTGATTGAAAGCCTGTTAGGTGCCTGGTATTCCTCAGGTAACAGGGAGGGGGACAACATCTACTAATATGTAGCTTACATTCTACCCCGATAGACAAAATAGGAGGCTGATAACAAAAAAAAAAGAAGGGTTGGAGGAAAGTGGAGCAAAGTCTTGAAATTTTGAAGAAATTAAGAGGGAGAAATTACCTGGCAATAAGGAACAAGAACAGCTACTGCATCTTCAGGCCCAGGGGTTGACGGGGAATGGGAGAAACTACCCCACTTGAGAAGCAGGCACAAAATCAATGTCCTGAGGGGAAAGCAAAGATTCAGTTAGGCCTAGAAGATGAAGTGCACATCCTGAAAAGAGATCAAAAACACTGAAGGAAGGGAAGAATGAAGGGGGTGGGTAAACAGAAGTGGGAATGAACCATGAGAGACTGTGGACTCTGGGAAACAAACTGAGGGCTTCAGAGGGGAGGGGGTTGGGGGATTGGGATAGGCCAGTGATGGGTATTAAGGAGGGCACGTATTGCATGGAGTACTGGGTGTTATATGCAAATAATGAGCCATGGATCACTACATCAAAAACTAAGGATGTACTGTATGGTGACTAACATAACATAATAAAAAATTATTATTAAAAAAAACAACAAAGGCACAAGGTATATTGCTGATGACACAGTGATTTATAAACCATCAGGTAGGAGTGTTTGGAGACAAGAAAGGGTAAGAAGTTGGATCAACCTCATTGCCTTGGACCAAACAGGAAAAGAATTGTGTGTGTGTGTGTGTGTGTGTGTGTGTGTGTGTGAGTGTGTGTGTTCACTAATCAGTTCCAAGTTGGTTNCACAACGCCGGGATCACGCCCTGAGCCGAAGGCAGACGCTTAACCACTGTGCCACCCAGGCGCCCCAAGACTGAATTATCATTCTGTCCTCTATAGAAAATATTATAAAATTGTTATCTTTTGAAGAAGCAACTGAGGAGTATGCAACCAAAAAATGTTGGAAAAACTATTATAGAAGTGTCAGACTAATGAAAATATTGTGCTACCTTCATAAATTTTGTAATATAGATAGCATTTGCCAGCTTTTTAAAATTTGTAATCCTGGGGCTCTTGGGCAGTTCAGTCAGTTGAGCATCTGACTTTCGGTTTCCTCTCAGGTCATGATTTCAGGGGCGTGAGATCAAACCTTGCATTGGGCTCCCTGCTCAGCGCAGCATCTGCTTGTCCCTCGCTCTCTGCTTNGTTTTGCTCTTCTGAAGAAGGATTGGCTCTTCTTTAAGATGGTGCACATCTCCCTTCATCATTCACCACCATCCTTTCATCATTCACCCTCCTCCATGCCTTATCTGCCAGCAGTAAAGGCCCCATTTTGAATTCCCTCCATCCTTNAAATAAATCTTCATTTAAAAATACAATAAAATGAAATTTGTAATCCTCAGCATCTCTTCTCATTATAAATAGTCACTTTCATACCTAATTTTGCATTTCCAATTTATATTCTTTTTCTCAGAGAAGACCTTTGCCAAGTTGTATGAGCTCTCAACATACATTCAAAGAAACTAAGTGTTCAAACTCATAGTCTGAGGAACGTTGCGGCCTCTTAGGTCTACCAGGCCTTTTTCACTGTGTCAGAATCAGAAGTTACAGTACAGAATCTAACCAGTGGTAATTTCCACTAAGAGCAGGTTCCCTTTTTTTTTCCCTTAATGACTTATCCATGCTGAACATTTTGATGCCATGAAAAAATGGAGAAATCCCCGAATCCCCACCCCCAAACTCCACCCCAGTAGTTTTCCTTTTCCTACATGCCTCTTCATTTCCCATGGCCTGGGCTTGAAGCAAAGGTGCCTGAATCTAGCCAGAAAGGCTGCTATTGCAATAGTTTTAGCCTAACAGGGGCAGGAAATACCAACAACTTTATGTGAGCTATTCCCCAATGAAGAGCCAATCTGAATGCATGAATGTGGGGCCCTAGCATATTTCAGATGATGCACAGATAAGATCTGGACATTTGGAGACACCTTTCCTCCTAATCCTTGGAGGCCACTGGGTAGATATGGATTCTCCACAACAAAATGCCGAAATAAAGGACTGTAATAACATTTTTTTTAATGCAAGCCCCTGAGAAATAACAAATAACATTTCATATGGTTCCAAATACTAGCTTTAATTGTCAAACAGATAGAAAGAAATAAGATGGCCAACAGAAACAGAGAATATTTAGTATTANGGCCAACAGAAACAGAGAAGATTTAGTATTATTTTTTGAGAAAAAGGATTTGCTGTCCAGTCCTTGCACAATTAATTATGTTCACTTTAATTAGGCTCCAAGTTAAAATAAAATAGTGTTACTTAGTGCATCATAATGAAGAAATAAAGGAGAGAGAGAGAAAGAGAGAGAGAGAGATTACCCATGCAAACTGCTCTACCTTCCCACAAAGACCATAACCCAGTTCATAAACACATAAAGCACATCCAACATCCAACGATGTCATGCATCTTTCTTTCAGTGAAACATGTTACTAACACACTGACATTTTCAATACCTGGGTTATAAAGTTTGAAACTTAATCCTATGTTTCAGCATTACCTTTAATCTTTGGTTTGGGAGTTTATGAAAATCTCTCTTTTACTTCCACCTTGGGCAATTTTTTCAAATTTATATTGTTTGCAGTATTTGATGTAATTATTTTGTGGCTCTGTTTACTATGCTAGTACTAGCATTCAAGTGAAACAAACATTTTAGAATTTGCATTGGCCTTGTTGTGACATGCCAGATGAATCACCCTTGCTCTTCCAACCCGTGGTTTCCCAGCACTGACACAGAGCTGTTTTTCCCCATTAATTGGAGAACACTGTTTACACTGATTCAAATACACGTCCAGGCTGGGCTGTCTGAATGGCTTCAGGGAAGAACGCTAAGACAAGACGTGTAGGTCGTTAGTTGTCTTTCTGAAGTCTAAATAGGGGAGGGTATGGAGCGAGATTTTCAAAACCACTACCTCTGCAGGACTCCTGAGCCCTTTTCTTTGTATGGTTGGTTCTGAGCATGATTCCATGACTTCTATTTGCTTAGTTCCCAAATATTTTGGTGTTGATGCATCAGTTGTTGAGGATGGTCACAAAACAGAGACGGTGGGACGAGGCAGAAGGACACTTAGTCGCTGGGCGAGACCCAGCTTTTACACATCTTCTACAAAGTCCTTCACACAGAATAAGAACTCACGTCTGTGTCTGTCAATAGATGATTAAATAAATGAATAAACACACTAAGGGATGAGCAGACGTAGGATACATAGCTAAGCTGTATGGGGAATAAGGCCCTGCCAACCCCAGAGGCTCACTTAGACAAGAGTCTAGTCACCCTAATGGCATTTTGGCTTTATATGTTTCTTGGCTCTGATCAGGCCTCACTAAATGACCCAGGTCAGAGGTAAAGAAGGACATGGCCCTTC
>NW_023254013.1:0-3407 GCF_002007445.2 Ailuropoda melanoleuca | reverse complement strand
GGGGGGGGGGGGGGGAACACACCTCAGAACTGGAAAAAAAACAAAAACAAAAAAAAACCTCCACCAAGGGAACCCAGAACGTAGGAGCGTACAATAGGAAAGTAGGTTTAACGAGGCTAGGACAAAAACATGGGGAGTTACAAAGGATTTTTTAATGTGAACCAAAAAAAGGTAGTCCTTGGAAAGTCCCAGGTAAAATACTTGCACTGCTTCCCGTGTTCACTACAAAACAGACTCTATACTTGCCCCATGAAAGAGAGCGCCTTGGAGACAAGATGGTGAGACGCAATGAGAAGGATCTCACACCTAATACTCACGTTCATTCAACGGTAACGCACCGGCGGACATCTTAAAACATCTAATGGATAAATCAAACACAGGGATTCGTTACTAGTGAGGGCGCTCGGCCAGCAGCTTCTTCCCAGCCCACGTATTAGGAAACTCCAGCCCGGGGGAGGGAGATGGTCAGCGCGCTGCGGTGATGGCGTCAGCGAGACACTCGGAGTCACCTGGGTTCATCATTACCCCCGTCTTCCCCCAGGACCACCACCAGCCACTCCATCTCGCAATCAATCCACTCACCCTCGTGGTGTTGCGGACCAGCCTGCGAGGACCAGGGGCCTGGGAAGAAACAGGGCGTCAGCCGAGGCCAGGATGACTCCAGCTAAGTCCCCCCTGACCTGGGCTGGGTCAGTTCCAAATAGTGGCGTCATGGACGCATCAGAAACTCTAGTCTGTAATGGCAGCTCATCCTGCTCAGCCCGAGACTGCGGCCCCCTCAACCGGTAGGGCCCCGAGACACCTACACGCAGGAAGCCGTGCGAAGACAGCGCAGGACGCCGGGGCCGCCGCCTCCCCTGGGTGTAGGGGAGGGAGCCCCAGCTGCTCCGAGGGGCACCGCACCATTCCCAAACTGATGGACTCAGACCGTCGCACAAAGAGAGCAGCGACGGCGGGACCCAGCTATTTATAGCAGCGTGCGGTTGGGGGCCTGACCGGCATGGCTGTCTTCGTCGATGCCGGGCTCGACCCACGGCCTCTTCCCCTTCGTTCGTCCAAACAAGAATAAACCAAGTGAAAGAGAGGCCAGGGGTGAATGTTTCACACTCTTCCGGGCAAATATTAGGGCATATTTTGTTAATTTTGAAAAACAAAAGACGGATGACTGTCTCTCGACTGGCCGGGCCGGACGCATGCGCAGCTGAGCTCGCTTCCTTAATGGCCGCCCCACCGCAGGCCAGTACCCCCTGGAGTAATGATCTAGGGACCTGTCTCTCGTCCTCACCGGTCCCCGCCTGGGATCCAGGTCCCTCCGGGAGGCTGTCACCCGCTTCGTCTAGCCAGCGAAATCTGAATTCGCAACCCACTCCAGCCCGCAGACCTGTCAGGCACATTAACCTTAGTGTCTTTTTTTTTTTTTCTTTAACAGCTTTAAGATATAAATGACATACAAGAAACAATTTCAAAAACACCATTTGAGGGTGCCTGGGTGGCTCAGATGGTTAAGCGTCTGCCTTCGGCTCAGGTCGTGATCTTAGGGTCCTGGGATGGAGCCCTGCATCTGGTCCCTACTCTGCGGGGAGTCTGCTTTTCCCTCTCTCACTCTGAATCTGTGTCTCATGAATAAATAAATAAAATACTTAAAAAATAAAACAAAATACACCACTTAAAAAAAAACACCATTTGATAAGTTTATCTATTTTCAGGTATTTTTATTTATTTATTTTTGCTAGAGAGAGAGAGCGACTATGAGCAGGGGGGGAAGGGCAGAGAGAGAAGCAGGCTCTCCACTGAGCAGGGAGCCCTATGCGGGGCTCCATCCCAGGACCCTGGGATCATGACCTGAGCTGAAAGCAGACGCTTAGGGGGCTGAGCCACCCAGGCGCCCTACCCCCCCATTTGATAACTTAAAGCATTCTAACCTCTTTAAAGTGTACAGTTCAGTAGTGTTGAATGTATTCACGTTGCTGTGCAACCGATCTGCAGAACTTTCTTATCTTACGGTACTAGAACACGATACAATTAAAGTACTCCATTAAGCTAAACTACTCCCATTAGACTACACCCCATTTCCTGTTTCATGTTCTCTTTATGAGCAGTGCGTGGCCTGGGAGTTGGCTGAACAGCAGACATGTTCAGTACACCTGATATATCACCATATATCTCAGGTGGGGTTGGAAGCAAAACAAATTATGGTGGTGTAGCAACATCCAGGCCCTGTTCTCCCTTTGCTAGTTTTTGCTCCCCCGGAAATCTGGTCATTTGCTCTTGGCCACTTAATCCATCAACTCATAAATGATCTCAGATTCCACCTTCCTGGATGCTTCTATACCTCCTCATTTATTAATGCAGTTAATGTTTGGTGATGTATGTTGGCATCTTCATCTTTTGTGAGAAAGCCACTTACGTGAGGGGATGAGTTGGGGGTTCCAGATCATAGGAAATCAGTCTTTTTCCCCCCTTAGGAATCTTTACACCCAACGTGGGGCTCGAACTCACGACCCCAAGATCAACAGTTGCATGTTCTTATCAACTGAACCCCCCAGGTGCCACCAAAATTAGTCTTAAGTCACATAATTTAGGCACAGTGAACACAGATTAAATTTGGAAGGAGGCCACTGTGCGTGTAGGAAATAAATCTTTTACTTCTGCAATCATCATTCATCTGACCTCCCTTGCCCCACGATTTCAGACTTCCATCAAAAAAAAAATCTCTCCCAAGGAACACCTGCCTGGCTCAGTTGGGACAGTATGCAACTCTTGATCATGGGGTAGTGAGCCCCAACTTGGATGTAGAGTTTAAGAACAAAAATAAATAAAAAATAAAGAATAAAAACAAAAAAACCTCTTCCAAGAATCCTATAGTATTCACTTGTTCATTTGATACATTTCTCAGCTCCCAGGGGCTGAATTCCACCCATAGCTGATGTTGCAAAGTAACTTTGCTTTAAGTGCCAAGATGTGTGTGTATGTGCAGTGAGGCGAGGCGATGATTTCTCATATTGTTTTGTTTTTTTAAAAACATTTGGAGGTTTTTTTTTTTTTTCAAACATTTGGTGGTGGGATTTTTTTTTTAAGGGTTTTAACTCTCTACACCCAACATGGGGCTCAAACTCAGGACCCCGAAATCAAGAGTTGCATGCCCTTCAGGTGCTCCTGAATTCTCATATTCTTTTTTTTTTTTTAAGATTTTATTTATTTATTTGACAGCGACAGCCAGCGAGAGAGAGAACACAAGCAGCGGGAGTGGGAGAGGAACGCTGGGACCACGCCCTGAGCCGAAGGCAGACACCTAACGACTGCGCCACCCAGGCGCCCCACGAATTCTCATATTCTGATGTTGCTTCCTAAAGAACAACTTCCCAGCCTCAGGGATTCTCCTTTTTTTTTTTTTTTTTTTTTTAAGT
>NW_023254012.1:0-3404 GCF_002007445.2 Ailuropoda melanoleuca | reverse complement strand
GTGTTCCCTCTCTCGCTGGCTGTCTCTATTTCTGTCAAATAAATAAATAAAATCTTAAAAAAAAAAAAAAAGGAAAAGAGTGCTTTCAGGGTTGATATGGTAGGTGAATTATTGATCTTCACTGAATGCCTCAAAACATGGATGGATGAATGTGTAAATGATTAAATCTCCAATTCGCCTCTTGAGCTAGATTTGAAAGCAGTTTAACTTCTCATCTTTATTTGGTTTTCAGAAAAGAGGTATCAGAACTTGCTAACATATCTATAATAGTCCAACATATATAGACAATGGCCCTATATCCTTTTAGAATATTTGAGCAAGAGAACACTGATGCTTGAAAGTAATTGAGGGCCCTGAAAGTTTATAAAGAAAAAAAAATTTACAAATTTTATAAATTTTATATATGGCACGTTATAAATGCCACTGTGATCTAAAATAAATCCATATATACATATATATATGTATATATAATGTGTAATTAAATAATGGTAAATTAGAAAAAGTAAGTGGGCTCTATGTCAATAGGACTATGTTCTAATTGTTTTAAAGGGTTAATATATAATAAAACCAGATCATCTTGGAAGACAAATTCAGTTTCCTTAGTTATTCATTTTGGTTCATTGTTCAATGGTTCATACAATAGAAAACAGATGTCCTCAACTAAACAAATAATTAATTTGCTTGTAAAGAATTATGAAATATTTCAGCTTTTTGTCTGAATAATCTTTCAATTATGTAAGTTCATGAGTACAGAGTACACAATTTTATGTTTTACATGTCTTCCACATTTTACTTATGTATTTCTAATTGTTAATAATCCTATATGATAAAGGGTCTCATTCGTGTGGTTATGTTATTGCTGAAAATAATGATGTTGATATTTTTTTAATGTCTGTTTATTGAATGTTATGAAACATCAGGTGCAAGCTTATTAATTACATATATAACATATATTACATTTTACATGTATTACCTATGATGTCTCTAAAACCTAGCTATTAAAATCCAGACTCAGAAAGGTTAAGAACTTGTCAAATGACATACCACTAAGAGATGAAAGAGCGGGATGCCAACATTATATCATGCTTTCTACCGCCACACACCAGTCAGCAGAGATCTATGTACTAACGTAGATGTTAACAATGAACATAAAAATAACTAAAATTAATTTTGCATTTTAATATGCGGAGTAACATTTCTAAAGTAAAGATTAATAGTTTTATTTTTTTAATGTGAACAAATCATATAATTCTGGGTGAATAATCTAATTTATGGGAACTCTGGCATCAGTAGCACATTGAATTACAACACATTTATGAAAGATGAGACAGTACATTTTGAGACATATTTTTCATGTTAAAAGCAAACAAAGTTATATGTTAGAATAAAATTGCTCACTAATTATAAGTCAAAACGTACCTGTAACTTTCCTGATGTCATTCTATAATTTTTATTGTGTTATAATGACAAGTATAGTAAGAGAGATGTTTTATTGGAATTCTCTGCTTTTATTTGACTTGTCATTGCTAAGGCACTTTTGGGTTTGTACTGCATGTTATGTGTATAAATGATGTCATGGCCAGGAAAATATACCACTTGCGGGACTAGTTAATGAAAAAAAATCCTTCCACTACCTCTGGACAGAGACAACAAACTTTGAACCTAGACCAAGAAGACAAAGTATTGGCCTTGGAAAAGAAGAGGACATAACCAAACAGTATAGGGCATAACCAAACAGTATAGGGCATAACCAAACAGAATAAAGTGGAATGAGCAAAGGTATCTGCATTATCTACTCTGGCCTATTCTCCCTGAGAGCTACTTTCCTTATATCTAAATTGTAAGCTTAGATAACACGGCTGCATGGCACCATTAAAAGTTGCTAAGAGAGGGAATCCTTAAAGTTCTCATCACTAGGGAAAAACAAAAACACAAACAAAAACAAAACAAAACACCTTTCTGTAACTACATCAGGAGATGGACATCAACTAAATTTATCATGATAATCATTTCACAATATACATATGCCAACTTGTTAAGAGGTACAACTTAGATATATACAGTGCTATATGTCAACTATATCTCAATAAAACTGAAAAAATAAAATAAAATAGTAAGCTTGCTCCTGCTGTCATATATTTGGGTTCTAAGACTATACTCCTAAGCATAATGGCAGTGGCTGCTTGACCAAACTGTGATCTCTGCAATTAGGAAGCTGGAAGAATGAAGAAGGTGAAGAGAGATTTCTGAATTCAGGACTCTGACCTTTCAGTGTCCCTTACATTTTCTTTCTTTCTTTTTAAATAGGAGATGACATGTCCTTATAGTGTTTTATGGAAGGCACATGTTAGAAAATGAGTTCTAAACTTGTATCTACATTGACAAGTATATTCTAATAATAATCTTGTTTTCCTATAAACATGTATGATATTTAAATATGTTCATTTTTGATTGAGAACATTTTTGTCAAAACATGTTTTGAATATATATTCAATTTCAATAATTCCTGATTTAACAAGCACTTGGTTTAATATAAATGTGATGTGAATACATTTGGGAATAATTCTACCCATTACTACTAAAAAGAATTTATTTAGTACTTAGTGTTTAATAATAGCAAGTATTAATTTAATATATTCAAAGAAATTTTTAAATGAGTACTTACACTCATGTATCTTTTTTTTTTCTTTTTTGGCAAAATAACTCTTTTGGGTTTGATGCAATCACTTAAAATTTTGCATGATGCTTCAGTTCCAAGATTCATATTCTAATTTGTTGATATAAAAGATTTTGATGGAGTGCCTGGGTGATTCAGTCAGTTTAGCAACTGACTCCTAATTTTGGCTCAGATCATGACCTCAGGATCCTGACAGCAAAGCCCCGGGTGGGACTCTGTGCTGGGCACAGAGCCTGCTTGAGAGTCTCTCTCTATCCTTCCCCTCCAATCCCCCACCCCACTCATGTGCACTCTCTCTCACTCTAAAAATAAATAAATAAACAAGCAAACAAAACGCAGATTTTGTTATACATAATATTCTAGGGACCCTGGAGAAATGACGTTTAGTTTAAGATTGCATTTAAATCTTTCAACCTTGAAGTTGACATGGTAATTGTACATATTCAAAGCAAGGTTGTACTTGATTAAATTTTGATATTGATTTCTCAAGTAAAGTTTTAATCTAACATTTATTTGAATTATCTATCAAGTAGAAATGAAAAGATTTTTTAAAGAGGAAATACTAATGGCTGAACATGGCCAAAAGTGACAATACCACTGCCTTTAACAACTTTGATACCAATATCCAACAATCAAAACATTAAAAACATTGCTCTCGGGGCGCCTGGGTGGCACAGCGGTTAAGCGTCTGCCTTCGGCTCAGGGCGTAATCCCGGCGTTCTGGGAT
>NW_023254011.1:9065-9509 GCF_002007445.2 Ailuropoda melanoleuca | reverse complement strand
GAAGGAGAGGGAACACAAGCAGGGGGAGTGGGAGAGGAAGAAGCAGGCTCCCAATAGGGAGCCAGATACGGGCTGATCCCAGGACCCTGGGGGACCTTGAACTTCCTTCAGCTTTCTGTCTTTCTGAATGATGACACCATACCAGGGATCTGCTCCAACGCCCTGCAGCCTTGGGGTTTCTGCCCAGACTGAGAGTCAACTACTTCACGCAACGTTCATTGGATTCTTTTCAAAACGGTTATGCAGAGAAATGAAGGAACTCTCACACGTGTAGCAGGTATAAATACCTAGATAAAAAGGGTAAAAGGGAGGGCATTTTAAAATATTCTTCTAAATTTTTTTTTTATTACATCATAATAGTTGAGACCAGGAAGGTGATTTAGGCAGATGAACTAGACTTAACGAAAAAAGTTAACAACATTTGGAACAAAGGAAGTAAAAAAA
>NW_023254011.1:0-3286 GCF_002007445.2 Ailuropoda melanoleuca | reverse complement strand
CTCTGTTCTCTATCTTCTCTTACCTAACCACTTGGAAAAAGAAGTATGTCTCATGTCTGTTCCACACCCCTTGATGTCATAAGGCAGAGCTAATGAAATATACTCTTTGAGCAAATTTAGATCGATTCCCTGTGAAAGTAAACCTTATCTCAGTGTGAAACTATAGTGCAGTAATTTATCGAGTTGATGATATTTGAAGAAATGTCAAATTGTTACCTGTGGACCACACGGTTTTCCAAAAAAGTCACATTCCATCAGAGTGCTATTGTTGAGATAAAAACCATTATTTTTTACAAACTCTGTAATGCTGAAGTTTTGGTGACTTGCAAGAAAATCAACAGCTTCTTTAAAGCCAGTGTAATTGGACTTGATTTCCTGAAAATGGAGAACTTTGTATACAATATTCCATAAGAAAAAAATAATACCAAATTTGGCCACAGCTTCTGTTTGGAACCTATCGGTAGAAATAAAGACAATATTTAGAATTGCAAAAACTTTCTATGACCTAGAGGACAGACACCAAACATCTGGACCCCATCAACTTCTCCAGCTTATCTGCTACATTCTCCTTCATTCCTAAGAGATACAAGCAAAACTGAATTCCTAAGAGGTCTTTGCCACATCTTGCAATTTGCCTTGTATTTGTACCTGTCCTTTCATTGACCTAGAACACTTTTGCAGACCTTGATCTTCAAGACCCAACATGAAGAGAGAGGTGGGAATGTGAAGTTGCTAAGAATATAGACTCAGGGGCCAGATTTCCTGGGTTCAAATCCCAGCTCTGTCATTGTGGCTTTGTACTGAGCCTGTGTGGTTACATTGGAACTATTTTCCAACATCTTCCTTGTATGTTTCTGGTTATAATCGCAGAGTAGGAACTTCAGTCTCAGACGCACTTTGTGGTACATCTTTTGACTCAACTCGTTGGTATGGGGCGACAGCCAGGACTGGAGCTCCTCCTGCCTCCTTCAGCTTCTTCAAATCCCGGGTCAAATGAGAGTGCAACCTGGAGAAGGTCCGAGCTCATCCTGCAGGTGGCCTGCCCTCCCGAGATCAGGGGTCGTGAAAAAGACAGACACACCTTTCTAGTTCATATTTTTTCCCTTTGTTTCAGATCTGTCTTCCTTTCTGACTGCTGATCTTGTGACATCAAGCCCAGCACCAGAAACAGAGGCAAGAGACTTAGAACAACTGCTCAACCAGTCCCGACATGTAGTGGACTTCATCCTTAAAATAAATCCCTTGTTCTGTGTCATTCACAGGGCTCTTTTTCTCTGAGCAAACCCTGATCAGTACAGCCACTCAGTGGTATGACTTAGCAAATTTCGTCTAATTGTGACTTGGTTTCCTTACTTGTAAAATCAGGGTATGTTAAAAACCTACTTCAAAATATTATTTTGACGATTAGGTTATTTTTCCTAAAACTTTTAGAAGCGTGCCTGGAATATAGTGAGAGTTAGGTAAATATTCATGAAATTAGCACCCTCTTTATTGTCCAAATATTTTCCTGGCAATTAAAGCAGAAGGAATCTATTTGCCCTAACTAAAATAAATGTGCTGTAATTCCCTTCTTCTGTTGAGCAATTTCCTCTTTGCCTTGTGTATGGTTGTTTATTTGTGTATCTTATATCCTTTTCTGAATTTGATTGATATTATCATATTTTGTATATATATAAAACTTGAAACGGAACAAACACTCTCCGTTCAAATTTACTAGTAAAAAGCATGGAACGAAGAGTGTATCCACTCTTGCTAAGTACACAGAGCCATGCGGTGCTTGGTTTGTGTGTATGTGACCTCACTCCTGGACTTCCTTTCTGTACCAGATTTTATATTTTATCTTCACTTTCTATTATCTTTCATATAATTTTGCTTTTTTCTACAAGCCACATGAAACTCTTTCTCAGTCGTGGTAGAACATACATAAAACACGGAAAATAAAACAACACACCCAAACCAACATCATACATCCTTTTAGAGGTCAGAAACTGTTTTCATGGTCAGGTCCAAAGAGAATATCTTACTTAACCAGCGTGGAACCTTGAAGGCCTGTCTTAAATCCACCAGCCCAGGTCTCTGGAATCCTTTACATATCCTCCTTTGACTTCCCCTTTCCTTAGAGATACTACTAACTCATGGTGACATTCTACCTAACATAAGTATATCCAAAAACCTTGCTTTTCTTTTCCTTTCTTTTTTTTCTTTTTTAAAGATTTTATTTATTTATTTGACAGAGAGAGAGAGACAGCCAGAAGGAGAGGGAACACAAGCAGGGGGAGTGGGAGAGGAAGAAGCAGGCTCCCAATAGGGAGCCAGATACGGACTGATCCCAGGACCCTGGGGACCTTGAAGTTCCTTCAGCTTTCTGTCTTTCTGAATGATGACACCATACCAGGGATCTGCTCCAACGCCCTGCAGCCTTGGGGTTTCTGCCCAGACTGAGAGTCAACTACTTCACGCAACGTTCATTGGATTCTTTTCAAAACGGTTATGCAGAGAAATGAAGGAACTCTCACACGTGTAGCAGGTATAAATACCTAGATAAAAAGGGTAAAAGGGAGGGCATTTTAAAATATTCTTCTAAAATTTTTTTTTATTACATCATAATAGTTGAGACCAGGAAGGTGATTTAGGCAGATGAACTAGACTTAACGAAAAAAGTTAACAACATTTGGAACAAAGGAAGTAAAAAAATGTATGAGACATATTAGTTCAGCGTAACACCAAAGTGTGTTGCTCTGAGTGTATTTTTGACTTTCAGTCAGATTTCTAAACTTGCCCAAGTCTGTTCTTTCAGAACTCTTGCTTAGTTAGAGTTTTCCTTACTCTTTTATTTAACATACACTGGTAAGAGGCTAGCAAAAGAAAAACAGTAATAAAAATGCGTTGCTTTATTTCGACAAGTGAGTAAGTGACACCCAGGTAATGAATGCATGTGCAAATGCCTCTACGCACAAATGCCCAGATTTTGTGACCCAAATGCACATGTTTCATCCTATGTCCAAGTTGATGCCTGACGCAGCCCTTCATCGAATCCCACTAAAACCAATCTAAGTCTACCACGTATCAACAAGAATGTATATTTTGCAAATCATTTTACGGTGAGGAAAAATAGAGAAGAATGTCTGATGTTTGGATTCTCCCATGAGCCAATTTTAGTATCTTTCAGTTCTCTGTGAAAATAAAATCATTGACATGTGTTCATTGTATATTTGTATAAGAGTCATGCTTTTGTCTTTTATTTAAAATCCCTTACCTCATATTTAAGCAGTGTATTTGGAACAAA
>NW_023254010.1:0-3398 GCF_002007445.2 Ailuropoda melanoleuca | reverse complement strand
GGTTCTTCAAAGGAATTGGGAGTTGTCATTTGTAGTTTTGATCTTAAATTAAAATTTTAGGGCCTGCAGCTAGGCTTCCAGATGTCTTGGTCAAGAGGTAGAGGCTTGTTCAGGGCTTTCTAAATGAACTCAAATCTTAATTCTCCACAGCTATGGCAGACAGGCATGGCATTAGTGATTCAAAAGTTAAAATTGTTTCAAACTCCATATTTATAATATTTGACTCTCATTTGCCATTCAGCTCCTTTGGGATAAAAGTTATCAAGGAGTGATAGGTTCCCTTCTACCCCATCCCTAGGTTTACCCCTTACGAAGGTACTAATGGCCAGTGGTACCAAAAGGCAGTAACAGAGAGGCATAAACAGAGCTGTAAGAGGCCTGAATAATTCACCAACTACCACCAACTCCCGAGAGGGTGCTGGGGGCCAGGAGACTCGGTCTAGGGGGAACAGCGAGAGCAGAGATGCTTCAAGTACAGGAAGTCTTAGTGCTCAGTCTCTGAGAGAAGCCTTTGTCTATTTTCAAGATACTTAATCTCTGTATTCTTTGATAATCAAGATAAAGGCTGAGAAGACGCCAAAGTCCATCCAACTTACGGAAGCAGGAGATCTTGAAATCCTGGCCCCACAAAAGAACAGGACCTCCCTTTTGCTTCTCAGTCTAACCATCCAGGTTGTAAACAAAATCTAGATTCTGAAAATCAAGCTCCCCGCACCCCAACACTTGATGGGATTGACACCAGAACGCAGAATCTCAGCGTGGTTCCACAGTGTCCAGGGCACCAGGAGCCCGGCTTTCTCCAGCATGTGCTCAGCGGCCATGTTGATTCCACGGGCTAAGGGGGAGCCAGAGACGGGCTGAGACGGGCTGAGACGGGCTGAGACGGACTGAGAAGGCCGGGAGATGTGGAGAGATCAGTGGAGATGGAGGTGCCCTTTCAATAGCTGGGTGTTGTACTTGGCCCCGTCATTCCTGGAGAGACAGGAAACCAGAGCAGTGAACTGTTTTCTCTAGAAAACGAATTTCCTCTGGGCAGACGCTGTAGCCTGGGCTCAGACAAACTGGGAGCCCAGCGTGGCGCATGCCTCTCCGTCCCCGGCTGCTGCCCGCTGTGCGGCCTGCTAGGCAGGGTCACCAGCCTGCGGGGGTGGAAGCGCGGCCGCTAAGCCCCTCTGTGGAGGCCCGGCTGGGGAGGGGGCCACCGGCCCGCTTCCTTCCTTCCCTCTCGCCTGGTGTCTTGTGCCCGCCTTGACTCCGTCCTTCGTCTGCCTTTCTCCCCTTGATGGTCCCCCTCGAGCCGGCCATGTAGCCTTCCCACCGGCTGCCTGCCCTGCGAATCAGCATCATTGCTCTGCCCGTCCCTTCTCCTCCAGAGGCTCTGAGACCCTCTCAGCCCCTGGTGCCCGGGAAGCCCAGGTTTCGTTCCCCGTAGCCATCTGGCTGCAGAAGCAAGCCGGGGTGGGGCCGAGCCCTCCTAGCCCATGGCTCCTTGGTGCTTCACTGCGTGCATGGCGTTTCAGGGGGGCTGCAAGGAATGCTGATGTCCTCCTCAGGGCCGTGGGATGTGCCCCACGGGACAGATGCGCGGTGCACGTGGCCGCTGCCTGGGGGCAGGGAGGCCAAGAGGCGGTGAGAGGCCCCGGAGGGTGGAGCGGGCACCTCGAGGAGCAGGAAGAAGGGCCCGAGCACCAGCAAGCCGGGCAGCGAAGAGCTGGTGGGGTGGGCCCCGCAGCCTCGGCCTCCAGTGGTCCGCCCACACGGGAACGCTGCCCCCTCCCCTGGAGCAGGACTCTCAGAGGTGGGAAGGAGGGTGTGGCCAAGTGCAAGGACGGGACGCGTGCGCACCCTCCTCTCCTGCCCCTCTGCCGGACTCCAGGAAAACCTGCCTCCGTACAGCTCGTTCTGCGTTGGTTCGCCACACGGGTGCGGGGCCCTGCTCCGACAGACAGGATGTCGGATACAAGACACGCGGGGGCCTTGGGACAGCGACGCCGGAGCCATCGGTGGAGCCGATGCCGCGCTCCCAGCCGGATGACTGACGGCACCACCGCGGTACCCCGTGTCAGCAGCCACAGTGCAAAGTGGGTGGCACCGGCCGCCAGTCTGGCCAGTGGGAATGGACGTGATACTTTCTGTACTGCTGCTTTAAGGGTCCAGAAGGCCTGGGCCAGGTGCAGACGTCCCCCCGCTGAGCCCTGGAAGAAGCTCGGCTTACAGAGAACATAGGGTGCTGCAGCCTGGCCCTCCTCCCCGACCCTGCCTGCTCGCCCTCACGTCTGCGGGGCCCTGCCTTTCCCACGACAGAGCCTGGAGGATTTTGCGAAGGATCTTCGCTTAGGGGGCAAACAGGCAGGGCCGTCTTGGGGCTTTAAAGGTGTTCCCCTTCCCCCAGCCTGGGGCGTCTGAAGATTTCAAAGCCTGAAAATCCATGGCGAGGGAAAATTTGTCTCTCCTGTTTGCAAGCAGATGAGGGAGCTGCCCTTTCTGGTTGTGGAAGACGTGAATCCTGGGGGCTTTTATGATTTTTTATTTTGTCACCTGATAACAGTTTGGCGTTTTTTTTTTTTCCGTGCTCCTGCTCACCTATGGCTGGGCTCTGCTTGCCCAGGGTACACACGACAGCTCCTGGGGCCTGGTCTGGCTGGGCCAGCATCCTCACCGGGTGGCTGGGCACTTGCTATGCCCTCTGCTCTTGGCCAAATAATCCCATGGAACGAGCGGAAGCCAGATTGCACTTTCTGTGTTCAACTGTGAAAAAGTCAGATTCTTTGAAAGCGTGTCTCGGGTCCCAGACCAGCCTTCATGACGTCTGCATCCAGGGATGCCCAGGCGGCCCTGGCGTCTGAAGACAGGCTTCGTGTGTGTGAAGAGGGTGATGCGGTCCCCTGCGTGTGCGCCTCTCCTGTGCGTCTCAAGTTCTAGAGCCTAGAGACTCAGCTGGGTGGCAGGGCACCTGTTTGCAGGGACTCTGGCTCCAGGGTCTGAGGCGGGGCTCACACTCCCTGGTGGGTCTCCTGGTGCAGCCCGGCCTCCTGTGAGTCAGACAGGACGGTTGCCCTCGGGGATGTTTGCGTCAGCCTCTGGCCTGTTGCTCTGGTGGGTTCGTTGGCTGGTTGGCTCTGTCCAGCAATATGGCTGCTTTTACTGCCTTCCCCTTGACTGGTGAACCCATTTGGACAAAGCTGTGTTGCCTGCCCTTATCCCACTGAAGGGGATGTGTTCCTTTCGCTGGCCCTATCCAGACCATTCATCTAAACCAATATCAAGGAGCTGGGGCAGGAGAATGTTTTTCTGCAATGTCAGTCCTTAAAAAAACCAAACAGGGGTGCCTGGGTGGCACAGCGGTTAAGCGTCTGCCTTCGGCTCAGGGCGTGATCCCGACATTATGGGATCGAGCC
>NW_023254009.1:0-3383 GCF_002007445.2 Ailuropoda melanoleuca | reverse complement strand
AAAAAAAAAAATGCACAAAAAAACCCACAACAACAGAACAAAAAACACATGGAACAAAACAGAAACAGATTTATAGATACAGAATATAAACTATTGGTTACCAGAGAGGGAATGGTTGGAAGTGGGCAAAATAAGTAAAAGGTATTAAGAGGTACAGACTTCCACTTATAAAACAAATAAGTCACAGGGATGTAAAGTACAGCATAGAGAATATAGTCAATAATATTGTAATAATTTGTATGCTGATAAATGGTTATTATTGTGAAGATCACTTCATAATGTATAAATTATTGAATCATTATGATGTTCACCTGAAACTAATAATATATGATACGTCAATAATACTTCAATAAGAAGAGCTCATTTCTTTAAAAAAAAATCTATCAGGGAGACAGAATATTTCCCTTCTCCTCTCCATAGAAGGAGGTTATCTCTCTTCTCTTCAAGTTGTAGTCAGGAGAGTGAAAATATAAGGGTTTGAGAAAGATTTGTTTGAAGAGCATTTTCTTATGTTTCTCCTTTTCTACCGTTGGTGTGTGTGTGGGGGGAATGATGTGCTCTGTTTTATTTCAATCCATTCTTTTAGTCTGAGTTGACAAACCCAACATCTCAGTGTGTTGATACAACAAAGTTTATTTTCCACTCACACAGAATTCCATGCAGATGGGTCTGATCGGTGCACTCTCCCAAGCCAGGGATCCTGGAAGCTTCCATCCCCATAGTTCCACCATAATTAGCACATGACCTCAAAGATCTTTCTGAAAAAGGAAACGAGATTATAGAGGATCATAAGTGACTTCTTAAAGGCCCAACCTAGAAGTACCTTACACCTCTTTCACTACATTTTATTGGCCAGAATTCAATCATATGGCCCCACCTAAACTACAGTAGAGTCTGGGACATGTTTAGTATTTATTCTGAATGAAAATGAAATAGTTTGGTGAACATATAGCCTTTAATGTGTCAAAATCTGTCCTTACGTTCACTAACTTTCTGTTTCACTGTTCTTCCCTCCATGGAACACACGCACTTTCCCAGGAAGACAACCCCATATCCTGTCCATTTTCTGCATCCAGAATAAAGTGCAGCATTCTTGGGTGGCAGATAGCCTCCATCTTCAGTTCTGAATGGGATTCCTTATGGTGTGACCTCAGAACTAAAAGTAAAGATTATATTATCCTCAGTCTGCACTAGACAAAGATGGAATTTAGGACAGAATCACTCCAGTAAACACTAATTTGCAAGGTGAGGAACGAGAGATGTGTGTCAGTGGTTTTAGCAAAACTGAAATGCCCCTTGGCAATGATCACAAAGGCCCTCTAATCTGGGGCTGAGAAGTTCCTTTCATGAGACTGGGCTCCCACTCTCTAGAAGGAATGGTTTTGTTCATTGTTCTCTGCAGCCCTAACTCTACCTTGTATCATTCTCCTTTGGCGTTAGAGTGGATGCCCCTTCTAGGGAGTGCCCCACCCTAGCCACCTGCTTGCTGCAGCCTGGGAGGGCTGGAGTTATTTGCAGTTTAAATAATCCAGAGCTTTTAAAATTTAGACAAATGGTTTCTTTGGCAATGTAACTTCCTTAAAAACATGGTGGGCTTTGATCTCTTCCTTGGTAGCCGGTTACATATGCTAATAACCACACTCAAAGTTCTTTCAAAGACATAACTTTCACTCTACTTAATTTTTTGTTGCCTTTACCTCCTGTCTCTCTCTCAACTAAATGGTAGGTATCTTGAGGCTATCTAAAATAATGTGTGGGAAGATCATACTGTTAATCTGGTTTTACCATGAGGTTGAATCATTCCATTCTACTAAAAAGTCTCACAGAGACCTTTTCACTTAAAGCTTTTTAAAAATACTACCTCTTATTGTTTGAGGCCTAGAATTAGTCAGATTTTTCAGTCATGCGAGGACTTAAGTTTCCTGATTCTGTTTCCTTTCTCCTTTTAAAGAAGTCATTTCTTTCAAACGTCTTTCTTATTTCTTATCTTTTTCATGAAATATTTGCTATATAAAACCAATACCAGCTGAACACTTATAATTTTCTTTCGTTCATCCTTTTGCTCTAAAGCTATATATTCAGTAGGCACATAGTATCCCTACAAAGGTATGGTAAACAATTTTTTTTTGCAATGACTCAAGTGTGTTTACTAGGTAGAAGCAGCTAATCTCAAATGGTTATATACTCTATGATTCCATTTATATGATATTCTGGAAAAGGCGAAACTAAAAGGGACAGAGAACAGGCCAGTGATTGCTAAGTGATAAAGGTAGGGAGAGGGTCTGACTGCAGAGTGGGAGCATGAGGGAATTCTTGGGCTATTAGAATTGTTCTGTATACTGAGCTAAAACTCAGTACTGTGCACACACATAAATTTTTACTGTGTATAAATTTAAAAGCAATTTTAAAAAAATTGAAGTATAATTAACAAACAGCATTATATTAGTTTCAGGTATATAATGATTCAACAATTCTATACTCAGTGTTCATCATGGTAAGTGTAGTCTTAATCCACTTCAGCTATTTCACCCATCCTCCCCACCTCCCATCTGGCAACCAGGAGTTTGTTCTCTGTATTTAAGAGTTTGTTTTTTTGTTTGTCTCTTTTTTCTTTCTTTGTTTCTTTAAATTACACATATGAGTGAAATCATATGACGTTTGTCTTTCTCTGTCTCTCTTGTTTCACTTAGCATTATATACTCTCTAGCTCCATCCGGGTTGTTGCAAATGGCAAGATCTTATTATTCTTTATGGCTGAGTAATATTCTATTGTATGTGTATACCACATCTTCTGATCTATTCATCTATCGATGGACACTTGGGTTGCTTCCATAACTTAGCTATTGTAAATAATGTTGCTATAAACATAGGGCTGCATATATCTTTTCAAAGTAGTGTTTTTGTTCTCTTTGGGTAAATAGCAGCAGTGGATTTACTGGACCATATGGTCATTCTACTTTTAAGTTTTTGAAGAAACTCCATATTATTCCGCTCAGTGGCTGCACCAATTGCATTCCCACCAACAGTGCACGAGGTGTCCCTTTTTCCCACATCTTCACTGACACTTGTTATTTCCTATGTTGTTGAATTTAGCCATTCTGACAGGTGTAAGGCAATAATCTCCTTATGGTTTTGCTTGCATTTCCCTCTGATTAGTGATGTTGAGCATCTTTTCATGTGTCTGTTGGCCATTTGTGTATCTTCTTTGGAAAGATGTCTATTCAGGTTCCTCTGCCCACATTTTCATTGGATATTTTGTTCTTTTGGTGTTGAGTTGTATAAGTTCTTCATGTATTTTGGATATTAACACCTTATCATATTTATCATTTCTGAATATCTTCTCTCATTCAGTAGGTTTGGTAAGCAACATTTTTTTTTTTTTT
>NW_023254008.1:0-3353 GCF_002007445.2 Ailuropoda melanoleuca | reverse complement strand
AAAAAAAAAAAAAAGCATGGACTATAACAACTGAAAATATTGGAAATAATCTATGTCAGTGATTCCTTAACCAAACTGATGCATGTGAAATGTTACAAAAAAAATTAACTCCCTGGAGATCGTAGTTCATGCCGTGTACTTGTTCCATGGGGAAGAAAGGTGAGGGCAGTTGTAGGAACATAAGACCTATTTCTCCAAATGCTGCCTGGCACTTAGGAAAACTGCATGTTTATGCAGGTACCTGCCTTCAGGACTTCAGCTCACGTCTGGCACTCTATGTATTATAATGGTTGAGTACAAATCATGGGGTTTTGATAGGTCTACAGAAGTTATTCAGTGTCTTGAAATTTATCATTAGAATGATACATGACAATTATTGGGTCATTAATAAGGCATATCCTCTGGGATGTCATTACCAAAACATATGTCCTTCTACACAGATAAGACAACTTACAATCATGCAAACAATGTTTGTCTGCTAACCAGCTTGCCACCCAAGAGTCATGAGTAACTTTGTTATCCAACTTTGATCACTTTCTCATGACAATCCTGAGGAAACTATTTTTAAGAAAGCCAGAATTCTATTTGGATGGCTTCGTGTTCATGCCAAATTAGCAGGTATTAAAGTAGTTATTGGATGGCCTGAGGAGAGGTCTTTAGCTTCTCCCTCATAATTTTCATCAAATGCCTTCCAACCTTCTATAAATTAATACAGATAAATGTCTCACTAAGCAAATGTGTTTTCACAGGTTTCTCTAAGCCTCTCCTCTATAAAAATTCTGATGCTGACACCACTAACAGGCCACTGAACTTGAAATGATGAGACTGAGTGTATATGTAACCTTAACCAGCTGGAATCTCAACAAATTCATCTTTCTGGAACTTTATTTCCTCTGATTTAAAACGAGATTAAACTGTTTTGTGATGTCCCTTCTAGTTCTAGAAGACTATGATTCTGTTAGAGTGCCCACACTTTGGATATCAAATGTTGAATTGGTGAGGGTCATTTGGGCCAGGAGAAGATCACAGCTTTTCCGTGCTTCCCTACCCTTTCCCCACGGATGGGTCAGTGTTAAGGACAGAATCATCTCCCGTCATTGCACCCACAAAAAGGAACCCATGGTGCTGTGTCTAACTCAGTGATACTAATTGGGTCCTAAGATTAGGGATATAGAGTACCTCTTTCCTGGATTCTATCTCTAGATAGAATAGGTTCTTCTGTGAGGTTAAAGAGGTAAAAAACTTGTTTTTGGCTTTTCCCTTTTTCATCTCTCATTAGACTCTCTCAAGGTTAGAAGTGGCAGGGCTGCCTGACCTCCACTATTGTACTTGGCTTGCTGCTTCTTGGAGGACACCTGACCTGCCTTTGTGATCATATGAAGGCTGGGTTGAGCCTTGGCTCTAGCTGTTTTCTGGATAGACCAGCCTAGCTCACTGGGGTTTGGGATGAAACCCAACATACTCTCTGTTTCCCTCAACAGCTTTGTTAGAGAATGGTGATATAGTCATCACATTAAGAAATGTGACCAGTTATAGAATGTCAGCAAAGCATTCGTTCATTTATTTGTACTTTTTCCTCTTTGTTCAGTAAGCACTTACTTAACATCTACTGTGTGCTTCGGTAAGTTCTAAGCATGAGAATACATAGGTCAAACAAATAGAGTATATCATTATGTTGGGCATATCTCATGATCTTTATTCTCTATGATCGTATCTGTAAAGGGAGAATAGTTGAATCTAAAAAAAGAATTTCAAATCCTAACACTAGGCCCAAAGAAATTACCATGAAAGGTTACAAATTCTCTAATGGGAAGGTTATAGACTTGTATCATCCCCTGTTGAGTTATGGAAGTTAAAAATTATTATGGGCACTAAAAATGGTGTTTTACATGGTATGTGACTTAGAACCACATTGTCCATTTGAAAATCATAACACAAAATTGGCCTCAACCCAAATCAGCAACGAAGAACTGACTCCTCGCCAAGACTTCTGCTCTGGGGTTGACAGCCGTGGGCCACCCTGTGACACTAGAAGAGGCTCATTCTAACACCGGCAAAGCCATCAGTGCCATTTATCATCAGGCGCCATCCATTCTTCAGAGCTATGTAGGGGGTGTTAAAAATCATGACCTGCTAGCAGACTACGTTTTAAACAAAGGGAAACCTATCTTTGGAATAGAAGCAGAATACTAATGGAAAAATGGCTGGCAATTTGTGAGAAGAAACCGTGTCTGTTTTTGTTTAATCTCCTTACTGTAAATGTGACATTACTTTAAAAATTACTAACAGTGACATAAATCTGAATTACAGCCTGAAAGAAAAACTTTCAGAATGGCCCAATTATCCTTCCTGAACTACTTAAAGAGTCTCCAGAAGACCTCGTCAGGGCAGCTCATCTTCCAGCTTTGATGGAGAAGGGTTGGCTTGTTTTCATCTAAATCTATGGTTCAGTCTTCTGTGTGAAGGAAAAATAGATTATAAGGAGTCACAGAATATAAAAAGGGATTTAACGTTTACTTCTCCTGAACATTTCTTTTTATGAGTTAGCGTCATATTTATTAAGAACTTTCTTGAGCTCTTTCTGCCCACGGGTCTTGTCCCTGTGCTTTAAGAAAACCACCTTTTTGCCCCCGGGGGGGAAAAAAGAACTTCCTTAAATTCTTTCTTGGACCTTTTTTTTTTTTTAATGCAGCTAAATGATATAAATTTGAAGACTACTTTTGAAACTTAAATGGAAAGCATATTCTTTTAAAGATGGTTTTGTCCGCCTGCTGTGCTGAATTAGGTTTTGAGAGTCACCAGAGTTCTGGAATTTACACTGTGGCAGAATACCAGATGAAAAAAATAGCAGTTCGTCTTCTACACAGAGCTGAGAGGTCAGGCTTGTGCGTCCGCCCCCACCCTGGCATGGCTCTGCTCACCACCAGGCAGCGAAGAAGGCTCCTGCCCAGCAGTGACCCGAGACCTGCCAACACAAGACATCATCAGAGGGCCTCAGAATGTCTTAGCGCTAACCCTGTGTGCAGAGAAAAGCTGGAATGAAAACACGAGAAGCAAACGCAAGAGAATCACTTATTCAAAAAAGACCATTTGGTTTGGCTCAGCTTTATCTGGGAGTTTCCAGACCAATTCAGCCTGTATCCTGAAGAGATCCCAGACTAGAAAATAATTTTTTTTTCAAGTACATGCATCATTGGCTACTATTAATTCTTAATTTAGACTTATTCTGATAATGTCAGTGGAATAAAATGTAGAGTAATATTTATTTAAAATGCATGAAAGCAAACATTGACATTTGTTTTCTCTTTCCTCAGGCCTATTTAATTTCCCCCCCAACTTGATGGCATCCTGTT
>NW_023254007.1:0-3352 GCF_002007445.2 Ailuropoda melanoleuca | reverse complement strand
GTGTTCCCTCTCTCGCTGGCTGTCTCTCTCTCTGTCAAATAAATAAATAAAATCTTTAAAAAAAAAGTATTAAAAAAAAGAATAAAGGAGTTGATAACGATGACATATTTAATTATAAAACCAAAATGAGTTTACCATAATGTCCATCTATGGCCAGTTTGAAGAATTTCAAAAGAATGTTTAAAACACGTGATTTGATTTTTAAAACCATTGTAAACTCTATTTTTTTTCTGGAGATAGAATATTGTTTGTGGTGGTTTTTTTGTTTTGTTTTGTTTTCAGGTACATTTCCATGCTTTATTTTTTTCCTAGCCACTAAACAGTTCATAAATAACATTAGATGTTTCAAAGATGTCTTAATCATTAGAATGGCACAGTATTTTTTTAAATTCCCTTTAAAATTACACTTTTTTCTGGGAGTTGGAGATCTACCTACACAGAGTGTGTATTTCAATCAAGTATTCCCTCCACACCTACCTGTGTCCATGGCTTTGCCAAGGGCTGTGGAGTCCTGATTGGTGTAGGAATTAAGACTGGGAGAAATTTATGCTTCTGTCTGAGGCAATTTAAAGTAGTGCTAAAACACAAACTTCACAAAAGACCATGTAGGATATCATTCTTGGACACTCCACTTACTACTTGGGCTGTTTGGCTCAATTATTTACCTTTTCCAGCCTTGGTTTAATCCCCACCTCAGGGAAATTATAATCCCTAATAATTCAGGTTGCATGGGGATTAAATGAGATAATACGTGAAAAGCTCCTGACAGTGTCCGGGAGATTGGAAAATTCTCACCAAATGTTGGGATTCTTGCCTTATCCTTAAGCTACATGTAGTCCAGACTCTAACACCCTCTGTACATTGAGTGGAGAGACAAAACAGAGTGCTTGGCACGTAGACAACATTCAGTAAACATGTGAAGGGTGATGAGTTAATTAACTGGCTAATTAATTAACATAACCAATGACTTTCCATAAAAGAACAGCAAAATCACAATGCTTCACTTCTATGGAGGTTTTACAGTCTCTCCAATGAATGAGTCATGTCTAGAGGGCTGCATATTGCACAAGGAGGGATGGAAGGTAAACAGGGCAAGGGTTACGAGCTGAGGGGAAAGACGTCTCTCTTCGTTTTCATCTATTTGTTATTTCATCTAACTTGCTTTCAATCAGTGCTCTAGGCCTGTCTTGTTGGCTGTCCACTGTGGTTTCTAAAAAGGGCAACCTTAGAAACCATACTATTTCCATCACCATCCTCCCCACCTTTCCCACCTTACCCCCATCACCACTCAGGGTACTGGACACCATGGATTGGGCAATGAGTCAAAAGCTTGTCAATCAGAATGTCCCTCAGATTTTTCAACTGAGAGCTGCAGACACAACTGACAGATAATGGTGAACTCTATGACTGAAAGAGGTAATGTTGGAAAGTCAAGGTTGGTGGCATTATTGAACCACATTCACAATGAGGAAACAAAGGAAGCAGGGGGAAGGAGAAATGAGAGCAGATGTGTTAAGGAAAAGCAAAGGTGAGGGGTTATGTAGCTCCTAACTTAGCCCAGCATCAGATTTAGTCCAGGTCCTGGAGTTGATTCCTGAGCTCCAGAGGCCCTAAGCATTCATAAATGCTAAGTGTCCTCTCCTTTGGCCAGGGACATTAACCTGTGACACCGCTGGGTGAGCCAACAGGGTGGTCTGAGCTGTGAAATGGTATATTCTCTGCCACATCATCTGGCCCATATGAAGCCTTGCCATGAACCATCTGAGATATATCATCGTGCAATAAGATGGGAAAGCACAACCAAAGTTGACCCTTCAGATACTTACTCCAATTAATTGATAGCATCTTATCATGAGTTAAGAGTCTCAGCCCCTAGAAAAGACAGTCACTTCAATAAATGGTGTTGGGAAAACTGGATAACAACATGCAAAAGAATGAATGAAACTGGACCACTTTCTTGTACTATATACAAAAATAAACTCAAAATGTAGGACAGGCTTAAATGTAAGACCAGAGACCATGAAACTCCTAGAAGAAAACATACGCAGTAAACTCTTGGACATTGGTCTTAGCAATTTTTTTTTTTTTTGGATCTGTCTCCTGGGGCAAGGACAACAAAAGCAAAATAAACGAATGGGAGTGTATCACACTAAAACCTTTTGTACAGCAAAGGAAACCATCAAAATACAAAAGGAGAACCTACTGGATGGGAGAAGATATTTGCAAATGATATAACTGAGGGATTAATAGCCAAAATATATAAAGAAGCCACACAATTCAATATCAAAAAAACAAACATAGCAACTAAAACATGGGCAGAGGATCTGAACAGACATTTCTCCAAAGAAGACATCCAGATAGCCAACAGACACATGAAAAGATGCTCAACCTCGCTCATTATGAGGGGAATGCAAATCAAAACCACAGAGAGAGACCACTTACATCTGTCAGAATGACTGTTACGAAAAAGACAAGAAATTACAAGTGTTGGTGAGGATGTGGAGAAAAGGAAACCCTCGTGTACCGTTGGTGGGAAGGCAAATGGGTGTAGCCGCTCTGGAAAACAACATAGAGTTTCCTCAAAAAATTAAAAATAGAACTACCAGACAATCCAGCAATTCCACTTCTGGATATTTATCCAAAGAAAATGAAAACACTAATTTGAAAGGCTATATGCACCTCTGTGTTCACTGCAGCAATATTTACAATAGCTAAGCTATGGAAGCAACCTACATGTCCCTCGATAGACAGTGAAATATTGTTCAGCCCTGAAAGCTCACCATTTGCAACAACACGGATGGACCTAGAGGGTATTTTGCTACATGAAATAAATCAGATGGACAAAGACAAATACACAAACACCATATGATTTCACTTACATGTAGAATCTAAAAAACAAAACAAAACAGAAACAGACTCATTGATACAGAGAACAATCTAGTAGCTGCCAGAGGAGATGGTTAAAATAGAGCAAGAGGATTCAAAAGTACATACTTCCAATTATAAAATAAATAAGACACAAGATGCAACACACAGCATAGGAAATATGGTTAATGATACTGTACCAACTTTGGTGACAGATAGTAGCTAGATTTATGGTGGGCATTGCTATGTAACATATATAAATGTTGAATCACTATGTTGTACACTGGAAACAAACATGATATTGTATGTCAATTACACTTCAATTAAAAATAAATAAATGAAAATAAAAAGTCTAGGGGCGCCTGGGTGGCTCAGTCATTAAGTGTCTGCCTTAGGCTCAGGGCGTGATACCAGCGTTCTGGGATTAAGCCCCACATCAGGCTCCTCCACTGGGAGCCTGCTTCTTCCTCTCCCACTCCCCCTGCTT
>NW_023254006.1:0-3329 GCF_002007445.2 Ailuropoda melanoleuca | reverse complement strand
GAGCCAAAGGCAGGTGCTTAACCAACTGAGCCACCCAGGTGCTCAATAAATAAATAAAATCTTTAAAAAAAGAAATATTTTATCCCAATTTATCATTCAGATTATAATTTTTTAATAATATCTACAGTGAACATCTTTGGTGTACATCCCTTTGGTCCAACTCTGATTTCAGTTGCAGTCATGACAGATAATGTCCCACCTTAAGCATGCACCACATCTCTCAGGACCTTGTCTAAAGACCTGAGCTCCCCAGCTAGTATATAATTGCAGACCAAAATCTGAAAGAGTGATAATGTCACCAAAGGCAGCACTAAACCAATGGGCAACAGAACCAGAGAATAAATGCCCAGACTCCTTTCCTTTCAATAGACAATTCTAGGAGGCATTATATGTGCTTCTCAAATATTCAACAGTCATTGAGTTCCCATTACCACTGTATGTATCTTTGTGCTTACATTTCTTCATTCCCTTCCTTACTTTCCAAGTACCTCATTCCTGCTTCCTAGGCTCATTCCCCAAATAAATTAACTCTCCCCAAGCCTTAGACCTTGCTTGTATGGGGGCCCAAATTAAGACAATTGCTATTGGAGTTGGTTCTAGAAACCAGACTTTCAGAATGGGATACTAGAACTGAATCATTCACCTGCTATACAGTGTTTGATTAAGTGGGATGGTAATTCAATAGGATGGTGATGGTGAGATGATGCTTTTGGTAAGTGGGGTAATGGTGATGGATACAATTTCAAAAACTCTCACTTTTGGTTTATTGGGATGAGTTAAAAGTAGAAGTTGAAGGACTGAACTATGTATTACCACTAGCCGTTGAATGAAATAGGGACAATAGCAGTTATGAGGATTGTGGATTTGCTGGTTTTGTTGACAACCTCAGAATTCTGGAGGATAAAAAGAGAATGATAGACTACCCTCTCTAAGCAGACCTAGATCTTCTGTAGCCAGAGGGAAGACAAGATATGACTTAATTCTGTTGAGGGTAGCAGCACTGCAAAGGAGATTGTCTAAAGATTGTATGTCAGCCTCAATGAGTCAATTATATTAAAACAGAAAACAAATATGAAGGTTTTGAGACCCTGAGATCAGGATAGGGAGAATTGGATGGATGTTCCTGAGAACTCTGAACTCCCAAATACCCCTTGAATCCACCTCGTCTTTATTCTGCTCCTTCCCCTTTCTAGAGAAGAGTTGAATGCCCTAACCTTTACCATACAAAGATATCATCTGAGGCAGATACTTAAGTTTATGCTTTTTCTTCTCAAGATTCCATCTGTGTGCCCTTGTTGTATTTAGCCAGTAACTAGAGTCACAGTAGAGGCTAGCCTAAAGGGAAATTTATTCTGACTGCTTCCAATTGCAGGATGAAATGGCTTATTCATTGACAGAATTGTAGGACTTGGCTAATATCCAGAGGCAGGAAACAGCAGAGCATGAATGAAGTGGATTTAAAGTATTGAACCAGGCAGAGCTGGGGCTGCAGAATATAAAGGCTGGACAAGGGAGAATTTATTGGCATAGGAACACTCTCCCTCACCAGGACACTTGAAGTCCATTTACATGACTACACTGTAGTATGACTCCTTGAAGCCTAGAGAGGATGATGATCTTTAGTAAATGAGTTGTAGATGCAGTAACTGTCTTGTTAGTGTATTGATGAAAGAGTCAGAGAAGAGGGAGGATGGAATATCAGAAATGGATTTTTTATGTGAGATTAGAAAACCCATTAGTTCTCTGAGAAAGTCCAGAGGGCAGTTTCTTCAATGAAGTAATGAAGAATGAACTTGTGAGGGGAACACTAATATGGTTGAGAAGCTCAGCACTTGCTTTTCTCTAAAGACCAGTGTTGATAGTGGAATATACTGCCAATGGAACTGGGTTGACAGTGATAGGTTAGTGGTAAATCAGAGGCTAGGAGGACATTCTTAGAAATCAGAGGTGAATGGGATGTAGTTATCATAATGGACAGCAGAATAAGGCAATTAGTTTGCCTTAATCTTCAGGGATCTCTGGCAATGACTGTTAAGCCATTCTTAGGGTGAGAGAGATGGGTAGTCAACTAGATATTTCTTGACTTGTGTAACTAAAAGTACAGAAATAAAATAAAATAGTAAAATAAAATAAATAAAATAAAATAAATAGCTGGGTAAAAGAAATCTATTTGTTATTAGAACAACGGAACCTCCATTTTCTTACCTTGTTTCAAAAAGTGAGCCAGTTTTCACTCCCAGATGTAATCATTTAGAGAAAAGGCCAGGTTCTCTTAAGGAGGATTTCGTTAACATCATTTACAGAATATACAAAAAACATTCCCCTATTATTCTCCAGTGAGACCTAGCAATTACAGGCTAACTATATTCAGGGGGAAGGAGAGATTCCTAGATTTTTGAGGGTTGTGGTATATAGAATTGCAACTGACACTGATGTCAAGAAATCCAGGATGCTATCATGCCCTGCTGGTTAAAGGTAATAAGTAGACTCATTGATAGTAAATCCAAAGGAGTCTAAAAGCTATCCTATCCCCAGATCCCAGATAAAATTTCAGAGATTAGCACTTCCTTCAGACTTAAAAGATAAAACAGTCCTGTTTAGTTTACCTCTGTGGTTTATACAAAATTGGTTGGATCATAATATCTATAGGTACACTTAGGTACAGTACTGTAAGCTTTACCAAATTGCATCAGCAGTGGCTCCTGCTGCACCAAATGTATTTTATTGGAACAGAAACATAGCCTCTGGTACTTGATATGTAACTATTGATCTGGTAAATGTGTTCTTTTCAATCTGTATCATTAAAGCGGATCAAGAGCAGTTGTTTTATGGGAGGGACAGCAGTACACATTCACTTTTTTCCTCCAGGGCAGTATTATATCTATGGTTCTCTGCTACAGTATAGTCTAAAGGGTCCTTGATAATGTTGACGTTCTATAAAATTATCATGGCCACTATATTAATTATATCACGCTAATCAGACCTGATGGAAAAGGAAGTAGCCAGTACCAGGATGCTCTACTAAAACACATGTTTAAGAGAAGATGGTAGATGAAGCTATTAAGATTCAGGGACTTGTAAAATGATGGAATTTTAGAGAATAGTTAGATGGTTTGTGAAATATCCCCTCAAGATAAAGGATAAAGCATTGTACCTTTCAACTCTTAGCAATATGCATAGTGCTTGGCTTGGTGCTTTGGGGCTTATTTAAATTTGAAGGCAATGTATACCATACATGGGAATATTCCCTCTAATGGCTATTTGATGATTTGAAAGAATGCCAGTATTGCATGTGGTCCAGGGGAAAAGAGGCTTTTTTTTTTTTTTTT
>NW_023254005.1:0-3320 GCF_002007445.2 Ailuropoda melanoleuca | reverse complement strand
CGATCCCAGAACGCCGGGATCACGCCCTGAGCCGAAGGCAGACGCTTAACGACTGTGCCACCCAGGTGCCCTGGCAAATATTCCTTTCAAATGTTCCTTTTTACACACACAGTAAATTAAAAACACAAACTGGGGTGCCTGGTGGCTCAGTCGGTAAACTGTTTGCCTTTGGCTCATGTCATGATCCCAAGGTCCTGAGATTGAGCTCCTCGTTGGGATCCCTGCTCGGTGGAAAGTCTGCTTTTCCTTCTCCCTCTGCCTGATGCTCCCCCTGCTTGTGCACTCTCTCTCTCTCCCTCTGTCAAATAAATAAATAAAATATTTAAATTAAATACACAAACCTGAAGGATTGCTATTTGCAAAAGTCTGTTCTACATGCTGAGGGAATATGAAGCCATAGTTTCTGTGCTCACGAAGCACAAATAGTTTGGCTGAATAGACTAAACATGTAAACAGAAAAATTTAACTAACAATGCAGGACTTCATAGTAAACCCCAAATTAACAGTCTAGACAATATGTGTTGTAGATATAAGGAAGAAAGACAACTCTGAGTTGAAAATAGACATCTTGCAAAGGTAAGGAGCAGAGTTGGCCTTTTAAGATGGGAGGCAGGTTCCCAGAGGGGATGTAGGTGGGGGGATGGGGGCAAACAGGTGGAGGGGATTAAGGATACACTCATCATGAAAACCACTGAGAAATGTGCAGAATTGTTGAATCACTCTGTTGTACACCTGATACTAATATAACACTGTACATTAACTATACTGGGATTAAATTAAAAAGAAAAGGAAGGCAGAGAGGGTTAAGATGAGTATGTAAGTAGCAGTTTTAAGTAAGCCAAAGGTTGGGAATGAACTAGTCTGATTTAGGTCAACTCCTCACATACATTCCTTATACCTGCATAACTTTCAGATACTCTGCATACTTTCCATGTGCACCCATTTCAAGTTGCCTTTTTTATATTCCATTTATGATGCTTCATTTAAATAGTGTATTTTCTTTTTATGCAGACTAATTCCAACGAGGACTTGAGCAATTAACACATATCATTACATTTCATACTCATAATACTATCATTCTCCAGCTTTTGCAGATAAAGAGACTGAGGCTCAGAGAGATTAAATTACTTGTTCCAGGTCACACAGAGCTGGGACTGGAAACTAGATCGGAAGCTAAACTGGGATAGTAAAAACTAAGACATACTCCTCTCTCTTTCTCTCTTTTTTCTCACTCCTCCAAATCTCTCCACATACTGTGCTTTAAATGAAAGCTGAATGAAATTCAGCTGATGTTTAGGAGTGGCGAGAAATAAGGTGGTCACCCAAGATGGTACTAGGTTACAGAGGATGTTGAAAAGCAAGTAGAACAGTTTTCCTGTATGTAAATGGAAGGAAACAGCAATCATTATAGGCCCCTAGTAAGAGGGAATGACAAAAGTATCCTAGGAACATGGTGGTGATGTACTGGGGAGGCCAGACAACTAGTTAGTGAGTTATACAAAGACTGATGAAAATAATAATAATGCCCAATGCTGATAACAGTGCATCATTATAATGTGACAGGACTATTCTAAGTGTGTGACATACACAAACTAATTTAATCCTCTGACAAGTGGATAAGATGGACACCATTATTATGTCCTTTTGGTGAATGAGGAACGGAGATACATGGAGATGATCTGACTTGTCCAGGATGACATAGTAAAGAGTAGAGCCGGAAGTCCAACGTAAGTGGCCCAGCTCCAAAACCTGTGCTCTCCCCCCACCCCATACTGATTAGGCACGGGTCATTAAAGGCCTGGGCCAAAGTGATAGCAATGATAGGAAAAAGGGAAGATGAACCTAAGAGCCATTAAGAAGGAAGAATTTGTGTGGTTTAGTGGCTGGTTAGTTAAATAGGTGAGAAATAATGATATATTAAAGATAATTTTGCAGTTCATGCTGTGCCTGGGTGGCTCGGGTGGTTGAACATTTGCCTTTGGCTCAGGTCGTTATGCCAGGAGAGTCCCTCTCCCTCTGCCCTTCTTCCCCACTGGTTCTCTCTCATTCTCCCTTTCCTCTTTCTCTCAAATAAATGAATAAAATCTTTTAAAAAAAGATAATTTTGTAGTTTAACACCTTGATTTCCCATTGATGAAAATAAGCAAATCAAGAAAAGGAGCCAGTGTTGTGGGTAAAGATGGTGAGTTCAGTTTCAGAATACATTGGTACCGTGGTGATGAAGTATGACAATTAATGGCACTGTTCAGAAGGCTGTCAGAAACAGAAAGCTCATAAGCTGATAAGGTACATAGGCACTGTGAGGGGAGAAGCGTGGTCAGAGATGGAGTGACGAATTTGGGGATTATGAAGCTGTGGGATATTTGATAGAGATCCCAGAGAGAAAGCATAAAACTAAACAAGGGAAGGCCAAGTTCTGCAATTTGGAAAGAGCCCATAGGGAAAAATCTAGAACCAGGGGAGGAGAAAAAATGACCATAATTAACTTCCCAGAGACAAGAGAGGGCTTCACAGCAAGGGATGTGATTAACAATGTCAAGTGTCAGAAACAACAAAAGGAAGGCAACTGTGGAAAGTACATTACAAGTATTATGTCTGTGTGACTAAAGGCTTTCAGAAAACAGCTTCTGTAGAGTGGTAGACTCTGGAGTCACCTGGGAGGGGATTGCAGAGGTGAATGGGCCATGATGAGACAGCCATTGCCATGACATTGACAAGTGATTATTGTGTTATACATCACAATGTAAAGGAGCAGAGCACTCAGCTGTCACGTCAAGTGGGTAGAAGCATAAATGGGGCATTTTCTAGGGTATACAGAGGATTCAAGGTAATTCTAATGGCCCTATAACCTGCTACCACCATCATCTAACTCAGGCTCAATCTACATTCATTGCTCTGGGAGTGACATTCATGTGGCCATTGAGTGGCCACTCAAAGCAGCATGGAGGGGTGGAACTTCAAGGTTCTGCAGCACCTGGTTCCTTTTTCTTCGCTCACTCCTAGGCTGCCTACCGAACCATCCCACTTTCCCCCAGGACTCCAACCACTACCCGCAATCCTCCAAATCTCAAATTTCCTAGTCTTAGCTCCAGGCACATGTTATATCATCTGCTTACTAGACATCTCGAACTGGACTCTCCATTGGCACCTCAAATTCAAAACATCCAGAACTAAAAGAATCATTTTACTTCTAAACAATGTCATTTCTCTCATTAAGTGAAGCTGCAGTCACACAGCAACCCAAGGCCCAAAGCTTCTCCCACCCACCTCCAGGTATCACCAACAATGTACCAACTTTGTACAGCAAGGGCTGTGAGACG
>NW_023254004.1:0-3163 GCF_002007445.2 Ailuropoda melanoleuca | reverse complement strand
TTTTTTTTTTTTTTTTTTTTTTTTTTTTTTTTTTTTTTTGCTTTTGCCTACTTTGCATACATAATGACAGAATACTAGGAAAAGAAAGCACAAGGGATTTTTTTTAAGATTTTATTTATTTGTCAGAGAGAGAGAGCACACACTCAGGGGGAATGGCAGGCAGAGGGAGAAACAGTCTTCCCTCTGAGAAGGGAACCTGATGCAGGACTCAATCCCAGGACCCTGGGATCATGACCTGAGCCGAAGGCAGATGCTTAACCAACTGACCCACCCAGGCATCCCAAAGCAAGGGATTGTTAACACAAAAATCACATGGAGGTTAACTGCAGAAAGGAAGGAGAGGAACAAAAACAGAGAAACACGGGAGCTTTATAAGGTACTAGAAAAACTCTATTTTTAAACCTGAGTGATGAGTGCACAGGAATTCACATTTTTAATAAACCTATGTTTATACACTCTTCTGTATGTAGAATATTTCACAATTAAAAAAAAATAACAGAAAAAGATGGCTAGGGATATTCCAGGCAGGGAACAGCATGTGCAAAGGTACAGAGGTGAGAGTGAGCAAGCAGTTTTGGGCAGAGAACAATGACTTTTATGGCCTCAGTGCAAGGTTGCGTAGGAGGAACATTGGACATAAAAGGTAGAAAACAGATTGTAGAGGCCCTGGAAGACCAGGCTATGGAGGATGAAATACTCCATGATGGAGAAGTAGGCATTTTGGGGATTTAAGTTGAGGAACTTGATACATGTAAAGTAGTGGGGTTTTTTTTTAAGGAGCTAAGGCTAGAGAGGTGACTTAGAAATCATCTGCATAGATATGATCATTGAAGCCACAAGAAATATATGTATCTAGAGGAAAAGTCAAATATGCTATGAGAAAAGCCCAAGATTTAAAGTCTGGGAAAAAGAAACAAAAACAGGTAAAGAAAAGGTTCCAGAGAACCAGACAGTTCAGAGCTCTAGAAGTCAAGAAATAAAATTATTTCAGAAGGTGAATAGTGTTGCAGTGGAATCAAGAGGAATAAGAATTAATTCAGTGTTTCTGGGATCAATAATAAGAAAATTGATATTTGAAAGCAAGACACTTCTAGGAATTCTTCACTAATGTATTCCCAGTGCCTAGAATGTAACACATCAGATGTGCTCCATAAATATTTATGGAATAAATGAATAATAGAGTGAGGAACTCAGATTGCCCAGGGTTACGGTAAAAGTAGGCTGTTAAGAAAGTTAGTCTATTGAGAGTATACAATTTAAAAATAAAATAGGAGGATACATGAAGAGAGCCCGAAATAAAAGTACTTTTTAATGAGTAAATAAACGGGAGAAATGAGTGTTTCCTAGGAACCAGTGGGGGAGAATATGGAAGTGCACAACAGCCAGAGGTAATTGGTCAAAGGCTCTGGAGTAGCAGAAATGGATGAAATAAAAAATACAGGAAAAGAAGGCTTAGCCTCGCAAAATACATGGGCCATGTATTGGTCTAAGTCAGGAAGGGAAAAGGAAAAACATTTGTGAAGACACAAACATGTTATAATAAGGCTTTTTGTTATAGCAAGAACACTAAAGTAGTACCAGGTGAATTTGAACTGTACAGAAGGTCTGTCTTCTAGTGGCTATAGTGTCAATGAGGTGTATGAACTACAGATTTTTAAGCAGATGTATAAAATGTTCTACCTATTACTGTCCCTTTTTTCATTTGATCATATCACCACCAAATAAATAAAAGAGGGGCACCTGGATGGCTCAGTTGGTTGAGTGGCCAACTCTTGATTTTGGCTCAGGTCACGATCTCGGGGTCCTGGGATGGAGCCCTGCATCGGGCTCCCCACTGAATGGGGAGTTCGCTTGTCTCCCTATCCCTCTGCCCCTCCCCCATTCCCTCTCTCTCTCTCTCTCAAATAAATAAATCTTTAAAAAAATAAATGAAAATCCCCCAAACCAAGGAAAAGATCATCCAACATCCTGCAGTTTTACTATTTGAAAAAGAAAAAAATCAAAATTTTCCATGATTTATCTAGAATCTGGTTGGGATGGAGTGGGATCCAGGGAAGCAGGGAAGAGAAACCAGTAGGAAATAGAGAACGCGCCAGTAGACCAGAGCTTCAAGATGATAAAGTAGTGAGGATTGATGAGCCGAAAATGGAAAATACAAGGGTCCTACAAAATCCAAAGTGTTCCTGGTTCCCAGTCTCTGCCCATCCCCACCTATTCTACAGCAAATTAATATTCTGGAAACACTAGCTATGCCTCTCTACTACTCCAAATTGGAGATTTCCCATTGACTAAAAAACAACCCAGGTATTCTAGGGCCTCTGTGTTTGGGCCCCAACACTAACTCACCCTATGTTCAGCTAAATCAGACCCTTCACCATCTTTGAAACTATCTTTTCCTCCTTTCTTCAGACTCTCCCTTCCAAATAAAAAACCCTGCCTCATCTATCTTGAAATGTTCATTTTTCACAGCCTCATTTAAGTGCTATCCATTTCATGAAAACTCCCCAATTATCCTAGCAGGAAAAAAAAAATCTTATTCCCTCTCTTTCCCTCAACATTTCATACTTAGCACAGCACCTTTTGCCCTGCAGTATAGTTACATGTGTATGACTTAGTTCCTGTATTTCCAAGCACTAGAGGGCAGGACCTCTGCATTATTCATCTCTGTCTTCATCCTAGTAGAGTTTCCAAGGGCAGAATTGTTGGTTCTAGGAGGTCAGTGTTTGCTTAATTAATTTGAATTAATTCCTTTGCAATTTCAATGTAATTGTTTAAAATAAGATATTTTAAAAGATGAAGATAAAGAAAACATACAAAGAGAAGAAAACGATGATGAGGAGTAGAGAGAAAAAACAATTTAATGATAAACAGAAATTAACCAAAGGAGTAAATAATAAGGAAAGAGTGATAAAATGAATCATGTAGAAGAGAAAGAGAAAAGGAAACAGAGTGAAACTTCCCTCAAGTTCTGAGACTAGAGACTCACATGCCCAAATGGAAAAATACAGGAAAGGAATTAAGAACCAGCTTACATGTTGAAAATTCCAAAAGGCCCTAGCCACACACCCAGTAGAAGGCTTTTAGAAAGAAGCTAATCTCACAAGGCAAGAAACAACAATTGTTGGAGAGGATGTGGAGAAAGGGGATCCCTCCTACATTGTTG
>NW_023254003.1:0-3599 GCF_002007445.2 Ailuropoda melanoleuca | reverse complement strand
GTGCCCACCAGGAGACACACTGGGGGGAAGCTGTACACGTGCTCTTGGTGTGAGAAAAGCTTCCCCGAAAACCCTGTCCTCATCCACCATCGGGGGGCACACAGAGAAGACACACTCACACCCCAAGAAGAGACACATGCTTCAAGGGTGTAGGAAAGCCAAAAGATCAATTCCCTAGTGTGAGTCTCTCCTGAAAGCTTCCATCGGCTTGTGGAGGCCTCTGCCAGCCAGTCCATGGCTCAGCAGGAGACTTACAAGTGGATCTCAAGAACCACAGCAGGAAGAGGAATCAGCATAAGGGTGCCGAGCTCTCTTTCTAGGTCAGCCTGTGACCCACAGTCCTGTGTCACCGGGGCTTCCATCTGCTTTGAACACAGGATCCAAAGTCCCGCCAGGAAACTAGGGCAATCTTGTTCTGAACAGAGAATGGGTGGCTAGTGGTCTGGGAACTGTTTCTGGGGCAGGTCAGAGAAAAAATTTTCCCTCCTCGTGGGAAGCATATCTGGAAGTGAATGACCTCTAGGCACCTGCTCTCAGGTATGTCTTACCTCAGAGTAGGTCACCCAGAAGAGAGCAAGGCAGGACGGACAGCTTAAGCCACAGCGTACCACTACTCTAAGTTACTTAATCTCAGACCAAGTGTGACATCTGGGTTCCTCTTTCTAAGATTCTCCTCTGTATCACCCCCACCCAGGTTCCTGGTTTCTTGTGTGTTACATTTCACAGTTTCTACAGATTTATAAGTATTACTATTTCTTTTTTTTAATGTTTTATTTATTTGACAGAGAGACAGCCAGCCAGCGAGAGGGAACACAAGCAGGGGGAGTGGGAGAGAAAGAAGCAGGCTCCCAGCAGAGCAGGGAGCCCGACACGGGGCTTGATCCCAGGACTCTAGGATCACGCCCTGAGCCGAAGGCAGACGCTTAACGACTGAGCCAACCAGGCGCCCCAGTATTACTATTTCTTTTTTTCTTTTTTTTTTTTCTTTTTTTTTAAAGATTTTATTTATTCGACAGAGATAGAGACAGCCAGCGAGAGAGGGAACACAAGCAGGGGGAGTGGGAGAGGAAGAAGCAGGCTCACAGCAGAGGAGCCTGATGTGGGGCTCGATCCCACAACGCTGGGATCACGCCCTGAGCCGAAGGCAGACGCTTAACTGCTGTGCCACCCAGGCGCCCCCCAGTATTACTATTTCTAACGGAAATAAAGGTGCTTCTCACTCCACTCTCTTGGCCCTTGGTGCTAATATTCTCCATTAAAGCTTTATCCTCATGCAGGGGCCCACAGGTTCCCAAAAGAATCCAAGGGTACAGCCTGTGTTAGTGGAGAGCATACAGAGGAGCAGAAGAATTGCTTGGAGAGGTTTGCACTTCCACTGAGAGGGAACATCACAGGTATAAGGTGCAAACAGGGGTNCAAAAAGAGACAGTATAGGGGTGCCTGGGTGGCTCAGTTGGTAAAGCGTCTGCCTTCGGCTCAGGTTATGATCCCGGGGTCCTGGGATTGAGCCCCCATGTCGATCTCAATACTCAGTGGGGAACCTGTGTTCCCTCTCCCACGCTTGTGCACAGACTTGCTTTCTCTATCATAAATAAATAAGATCTTTAAAAAAAAAAGAAAGAAAGAGACAGTATACAAAACAGTAGGTGGAATTCAGGGTTTGTTCTCCCAACCACAGGGTATGGATGGAGCTTGAATATACTACAATTGGAAAATGAAATTAGCCTACGACTTAGCAAGATGGCTGAATCCCATGAAGAGTTCCATTTAGGTATTTCTCTTATGATACTTTACCTGTAACTCCTCGTTCTTACTTTCTCCACAGTCCCGTGTCTTTTTGTTCCTTCAGGTCTTGAGATCAAGAACAAAGCTAAAAAAGAGAATCAGAAATGGGATGATTCAGGGCAAGCAGAAGTGACGAAGGCTCTATGGAGAGACTCTAGTGAAATTTTTTGGCACCCTGAGCCCAAGAGAGGCCAGAAGGGTGAGCCTGAGCCAAGAGAGCAACGTAGATGTTCTCCAGGGGAGCGTGAGGGGAGACCTCCGTCCGAGGACAGGAGGACTCAGCAGACACTCCGTGCCAGGGAGGTGGCTTGTGCACATGTCCTGAGTCAGGGAGACTGCTCTCAGGGCTCTCCCTGTCACCATCAGCCAGTCCCTAAATTGGAAAAAACGTCTAAGTGCTAGCAGTGTGGGAAAAGCTTTAGCCGAGGTTCTTACCTCATTCGGCATCAGACAATCCACACAGGAGAGAAGCCTCACAAGTGCAGCGAATGTGGGAATGGCTTCAGTGAGCATTCCAACCTCACTGCCCACATAAGGATGCACACGGGGGAGAGACTCTACCACTGTGGGCAATGTGGGAAAAGCTTCAACCAGAGCTCCAGCCTCATTGTCCACCAGAGGACCCACACCCGGGAGAAGCCTTATCAGTGCACTGTCTTTGGGAAGAGATTCAACAGCAGCTCCCAGTTCAGCGCTTACCGGCGAGTCCACACCCGGCAGAGGCCCCACCCCTGTGCGCACTGTGGGAAAAGCTTCAACAACAGCTCCCGCATCTGTGCCCACCAGGAGACACACTGGGGGGAAGCTGTACACGTGCTCTTGGTGTGAGAAAAGCTTCCCCGAAAACCCTGTCCTCATCCACCATCGGGGGGCACACAGAGAAGACACACTCACACCCCAAGAAGAGACACATGCTTCAAGGGTGTAGGAAAGCCAAAAGATCAATTCCCTAGTGTGAGTCTCTCCTGAAAGCTTCCATCGGCTTGTGGAGGCCTCTGCCAGCCAGTCCATGGCTCAGCAGGAGACTTACAAGTGGATCTCAAGAACCACAGCAGGAAGAGGAATCAGCATAAGGGTGCCGAGCTCTCTTTCTAGGTCAGCCTGTGACCCACAGTCCTGTGTCACCGGGGCTTCCATCTGCTTTGAACACAGGATCCAAAGTCCCGCCAGGAAACTAGGGCAATCTTGTTCTGAACAGAGAATGGGTGGCTAGTGGTCTGGGAACTGTTTCTGGGGCAGGTCAGAGAAAAAATTTTCCCTCCTCGTGGGAAGCATATCTGGAAGTGAATGACCTCTAGGCACCTGCTCTCAGGTATGTCTTACCCCAGAGTAGGTCACCCAGAAGAGAGCAAGGCAGGACGGACAGCTTAAGCCACAGCGTACCACTACTCTAAGTTACTTAATCTCAGACCAAGTGTGACATCTGGGTTCCTCTTTCTAAGATTCTCCTCTGTATCACCCCCACCCAGGTTCCTGGTTTCTTGTGTGTTACATTTCACAGTTTCTACAGATTTATAAGTATTACTATTTCTTTTTTTTAATGTTTTATTTATTTGACAGAGAGACAGCCAGCCAGCGAGAGGGAACACAAGCAGGGGGAGTGGGAGAGAAAGAAGCAGGCTCCCAGCAGAGCAGGGAGCCCGACACGGGGCTTGATCCCAGGACTCTAGGATCACGCCCTGAGCCGAAGGCAGACGCTTAACGACTGAGCCAACCAGGCGCCCCAGTATTACTATTTCTAATGAAAATAAAGGTGCTTCTCACTCCACTCTCTTGGCCCTTGGTGCTAATATTCTCCATTAAAGCTTTATCCT
>NW_023254002.1:0-3107 GCF_002007445.2 Ailuropoda melanoleuca | reverse complement strand
CTTTTGGTTTATAAATAAATTTTAAATATAAATAAATTATAACACTTTTGAATTTCCACAAATCTATTAAATTATTTTGTTACTAATTTCATAGAAAGAATGAAACCTAGGTCAGTGTTTTTATATATAAATACCAGCAATCAGACATAAGGTTTTTCTTAAATACAAATTTATTCTTAAGAATATTATTTAACATATGTATATAGCTGTATTATGTATGTATTATATATGCATGTTACCAAGTAACATGAGCAGTGGGAAAGACTTCTTAGCAAGTTCATGAGTTGTTTTATTGCTTTTATTTGTTTAATTTATTTTAATTTATTATTTTTTTGTTTTATTGCTTTTAGAACTCTTTTCAAGGCTACATGTAGAAACAAGAGGTTTTTATTTTACCATAATTAAAATAAGGTCTATTTTAAATTTACTATGTTTTTCATTTTTCAATTTAGAGATAATACAACAAAACTTCCACAGACTTACAATCATAACATAAACAGAAGTCCTTAGTGTTCATTAGTAACAATCAGTTAACCCTGGGAGTCAGAGATTTTTTTTTTCTTTGTGTTCCTTAGCCATGAACTTCAGCTTTCTCTCTTCATATGTGTACAACTGAAGTAAGTATCATATTCATTCCTTAGATATTTATTTTGTGCCTTTTCTGTCTATGGTACTGAATGGTTCTTGTGGCACTGATCAAATACTGCAATGAAGCCAAGCTAGGGATAATTACGCTTACATTCCTGAGTGTTGGTCTTGGGAGACTGGCAGTGTAACAGCAGTATCATTCTTTTCAATGTATTTTTTGTTTAATTTTGGACTGCATACTCCTTTTATTTAAAAGCTGTAATTATAGAAGTAATATAAGCATATAAAATATCATAGAAATATATAATCAAGAAAGTTTGTCATTTGTTTAAGCTAATTGATGCTAAAAGCAAAATGGACAGAGAATTCTTGAACATAGATTATGTTTAAACTCCGTAACTATATTGTGAAACGTTTGTAGGTGCATCTTTGAAAAGAAGCACTCATGTTTGCATCTGTTTTGAACATCCGTGCATTTAAACCAGCAACAAAAACACTAGGAATTTGGGCTTTCTTTTTTTGTGTATTCCTATTTTTATTTTTTTTATTTTTAAAAAGTTTTAATTTTAATTCCAGTTAGTTAATATGCAGTGTTTTATTAGTTTCAGGTATACAATATAGTAATTCAACAATACAATACATCACCTGGTGCTCACCACAAGTACACTCCTTAATCCCCATCACCTATTAGGCTCTCCTTTTCTTATTTACCTAGACAGTTTGGATAATTAGATCTAAGCCAGTGTTCCTTTTTTTTTTTTTTTAAGTAATAAGAGATTCTACCTTTCTGAAAACCTTCTCACCAACACAGTACTAATCAACAGGACAAATAACCAGGTCTCTTGGTTGACTGCATGCAACAGTCTAAGTACATAAGTGCATAGCACTGATATGTGAATAACATATCAAAATAAATATGTTCAAGTGCAGCAGGTTGAGTGGGTTGTGTGGGGTCAGTGTAGTGAATGGGGGTTAATTTCTGTTCAGTCAGGTGAGGTACAAACGCATCAACTTTGCTGGAAAATGATTCCAATTGTGGCTGAATGGTCCAGTGTTCTGCGGGATACGAGTAGCCTATTATTTGATGTTTTAAAAGGCCTGTTCAGGTTTGACCATTTGGATGGGAATCAGTACAACAGAGAATGCGGACAAACATCAGAGATCACTCCAGGTGTGCCATTGAGGCCAGGTCCATGTGCCCATGATCTCTCCAGGATATAAAACCCATTTTGGTCTGGCAGCACTAGGAGCTAGATGGTCCAGCCCCTCCTGCAGGCCTCATTTCATTACTGATAAGATGATTCAGGGTGGGAAGGAGAGCTGGCTGACCTTTGGCTATCTAACTCTTCTTAAGCCATGATTGAAGTGAATCAGTTGGGAGGTTACCAAGTATTCCTCAGTGAATTTGGGCTGACCAGAATAGCTGTCTGGAAAAGGCAAGCTGAGACATGTGTTTATGTAAGTGATCTAGATTCTTAAAAAAAACCTGCTCAAATTACTATGAAATGTGCACGGTCCTTTGGTTGTGTGGTAGGTGAAGTGAAGCTGTAAAGGAATGAGGCAGGTTTCCCATTGTGCTTTGTGAAAATAGCTTCTTGCTTACATATTTGTAAATTTATAATGAGTTATTTTAGTTTTAAAGGCATGTGCATGAAGTTACGGTACACATAGAATAAAAACCTTTCTTCAGAAACCTAAGAAAGAGTCCCAAATCATACACACTGAATTACTGGGATTTCACTTGGTGAGACCTACGTCTGAATATTTGAATCCAAAGATAGGCTTACACAGGCCAAGTTTTCTTGGAACAAAATGAGAGAGAGTCATGATAATTTTGTGAGTATATTTAAGTTTTGCAAAAAACCAAATACAATTTAGTAACAACCTAACTGGTAGAATATTTTTATATGTTGATTTTGATAGACAATGGCCTCTTTCCTCACTTATCCTGCCTTGAGATCTCATGTTTTCAGTGCAGTAAAATCCACCAAACCTGACAGATTCCAATATGAGTTGATTCTAAGTTCTAGGTTGCCCAGTTGGAATGGTCTTTTTTTGTTCCATGAAGTTGTATGGATGTGCACAGGAAAGTACCCTCTCGAAAATCAATCCGCCAGTTTTTTTTCCCAGGCATATGCTGGAATGAGTTTTGATGCAATTATTCTTTCTCCAAATCCATTAAGCGAGTGCCATCTTTAAGCTGCAGAACCTATGGAAAGGTGACCTAGGGAAAATAACTTTATGGCCCCGAGCCAGTCTTCAGTCTGTTACACATGCCTTATGGCTTTTGGCAACCACAAAAGAGAAATCTTGGCCATTTGGCCAAAAATTTACCTGAACATGAATCTAGCTTAGAGACTACATCTGAGGGCAGCAACAAGAAAAAAGGCAGACAGACCATCCATACCTGACAGCTCTGCGATTCCTAGAAGCACCTTTCTGGGGAAGTCACTCACTATCTAGACTTACTGCCAAATATTTTTAAAAACAAAGAATAAAGGGGCGCCTGGGTGGCACAG
>NW_023254001.1:0-3086 GCF_002007445.2 Ailuropoda melanoleuca | reverse complement strand
GTTCTCTCTCGCTGGCTGTCTCTATCTCTGTCAAATAAATAAAATCTTTAAAAAAAAAAAAAAACCCACCACACAGGATTCAGTTCTGCAAGACTGTAAATATGTTTGCTTCAGGTTCTGGGGTTTACAGGTACATTTGGACCAGGAAAAGGTGGCGGATAAGCAGTATGTAAGTTTGCCATCCTATGTAACACCATTTGAGGGTTAGACTTGTAGAGAGGCCTAAATTCATGCCATTTCCCTCCCAAATGTCAGTTAGAGTAGCTAATATTTTAGTATACAAGTTATCCCTATATGGTAGCCTAAGTGTCTTTTGATGCAAAGATTCTCTTTCTGTTCCATTTTACCGCCTGGGTGTAAGTATCTTAAGGATACTTCTAATATGTATGGAGCCATAGAAACAGTAAATGCTGTAATAAGAGCACCAAGTACCAATCCCAGCTAAGCTAGACACGTGATTTAACCTGTGTGTCTTCATTGACAAAATGCAGAACATATGACCAATCTCCTAGGATTCATTCCCACATCCCATAGGATTTTTAAATTAAGGATTAAAGTAGATGATTGGTAAAGCACCTGTCACATAATAGGAATTCAACAAATGTTGATTCTCTGCCCAGTGCCCTGAATAACTTATTTGAAAGAAAGTTTATCTAGATAACAGATGTTTTTGCATAGTGAAGTACAACTATGTTAAATTCCTACTACTGAATATGTGTAGGACGTAAGTCACTCCTGAAAAAAATGTTCCTTGTTCCTTGTCAATAACGTACTTGTCTTTTCTTATTGCACATCATAATACACATCTCTCAAGGTTAAAACCTTACTGCACTTGGCTTGTGTCATATATTTTCTCTGATTATCCTTCCCCAAAATATACAGAGTGCCTAAAATTTAAGTCACGATAATTAGAAGTTATATACATATTTTTTTAAAATGAAAACCTAGCACCTTTCACACCAAGAAAAATGTTTATCTGGGAATTTAGTGCTTATCCACATGGGAAGAACTCTTAAAACACCGCAGGGAAAAAAATAAGTCCAATCTGACTTCAAAATTAAAATCTTAGACTCCTCAAAACATAACTTCAGAAGATTTTGTGTAAAGGTGGCAGAGGGAACCTATACTTATTTCTCAAGTGAGCCGCCCCCCCCACCCCCGCCCGGCCCCTGGCATTTTAAAGCATGTTAATCCAGGCTCACTCATAAACCCCAGCAGCAGGGGATCATTGTTCATTGGTTTATTATGGGCAGACCAGACTGGTTTAAACTGAGCAGAGGAAGTTAATTATCAAGTGTTTTAGCTGGCTCTAACAATGAATAACCAGTTCTTGTCAGACACTGTCTTGTTCACTGTGCAACATTTTAAGATGGGGGCAGGGGGGATGGGAAATCACCCATCAGAATCTGCAATGAGGGAATTTGCTGGGACCGCCCTAATCTGTTTCCCAGGTTGTTCAAACCAGTTCAAGAGCAGTTAAACAAGGTTATGTAAGTGACATGTGATGTAGCCCAAAATAGTGACTGCAAACACAGGCTGCTGTTGCTGGGCAGTTGTCAACTGCTTTAAAAAAAAAAAAAAAATCCTCCAGCAGGATAACAAATGGACCTTTAAAAATAAGAAAGAAATTTAAGCAAAAAGTTAATTCTAAAAGGGATTTGGTAAAATTGCCTTTCTGAAAATTAATGCCTTTTTCAGAAAAAGGGAAACTACATTGTACATAAAGTCTGGATCTTTTAGAGCATCCATCGGGGTAGTGAAGGTAAAGAGGACTCAAAAAGTTTGGTTTTCTGCTAAAGCACAAAGTTCCCAGGTTTTAGTAACAGCAACAACAAAACCATCAGATTCGTTAATGGCTTTGGGCATATAACAAATTATTTAGCAATGTATCTTAAAGATAGTGATAAATATTAAATTATGTGATTCATTTCTGCCCCCTTTTAGTTAAACTCTCTTGTAGTTTCAAGGCGTGAAAAAGAAAATTGCGATTTCACATAGTGTGGTAAGCGCGAAAATAAAATTTTAAAGGAAAATGAGATCCTTTGGTGAAATCTCTTTGATAGATTGTTTTTAAAAAGAAAATGAAAACAATCACAGAAGAGGATCTAAAAATATGTCTTAACTGTCAAGAGGTTTGCACCCTGACATTTGGATTCTCCTGTGACCAGGCAGGGTTCCCTGCCTTTTAACATGTGGCAGATGTGGGGAGTCAGGAATTGGGGAGCAAGATTCCATGGAGGTAGGTGGAGAAGGACCATAAGATCTTTGTCACAGGATGCACATTGGGCAAACCCACCTGCTATCGTATCCCTATTATGGAGATCTGAGTCTCAGGGACACTGGTATGGGTTTCTGTCTGTATCACTAAGAAACCTGTCAACTAGCACCACGTCTCCCTGCCTGGATGGTGAACAAATTAAGAAATAAAGCAGTAGCTGGTCATGGATAAAATATCAACTTTTAGCAGGGGGGGTGGTAGATAAGTTGAAGGATGTGGCTTTGTGGTAAGAGCAAAAAAGGGGGAGACTGCTACCTGAGCCTCAGCGTTCGATACCAGTGCAGACAATCCTGCAGTAGGACAGGCCTCCTCAAGACCAGAGGCTGCCCTTGCTCCCTGAGGGACCTCTCCCCTAAGAGGAAGATGCTGAGGCCAACAAGTCAGATTGATCCTTCTCAGGCTTACTAATCATGGCAGAGTGAGTAAAGGAGATAGAGACCTGAAGTGTGGTGTCCGTGGAGCTATCTCCCCTGGAAGGAAATATCAACAGGGCTCGGAGGGATCGAAGTGTTCCCTTCTGGAGGCCCAACCTGAGGCCCCGGGCACAGCTTCTTTAGGGGGTTGGGAAAGGGTCTGGTTGCTGGGGCAGGGGCAGATGTCATGTTTGGTGTGTCCTTACTTTCTTCAGTCAGTCCCCCATTTGTAAAGGGCTGTGCTCCCAAAGTGTCATGATAAGTCAGTTTTTCAGATGTACGACTTGGGGCATTCTGTTCAGTCTAGACTCACTTTAATCCCTTGTCACATTAAATGCCTGCTCTTCAGATTGAGTTTCAACTACCTCCTTCTTTGTGCATCTTTTTTTTTTTTT
>NW_023254000.1:0-3081 GCF_002007445.2 Ailuropoda melanoleuca | reverse complement strand
ATAGAGTATCATGTCATCTGTGAAGAGAGACATTTTGACTTCTTCTTTGCCGATTTGGATACCTTTTATTCCTTTTTGTTGTCTCATTGCTGTGCTAACCAGTTTTCTGAGGTCAGTGCATGCCCTGGGAAGAAGAGAAGCTCATGGAGAGGTCTGGAGGCTTTGGGCCAGTTGATACCACAGCACGATGGAGGATGTCTACCTCACTGCTTAACCAGGGTAAGTAAAATCTGACAAGATTTGACTCTGCCAACTTCATTGACCCTTTTTTGCTCTTCTTAGCCATTTTGGACTTTCTGTTGTTTTAATATACCTAGCTCATGGTCTGAGACCTACACACTGGCCTTTCCCTCCACTTGCAGAGAGCTTTCCCTGGGTAAAGGCAGGGCTGGCCCTTTCTCATCATTCAAGTTTCAGCTTAAGTGTCAACCCCGAGAAAAGGCTTCCTATCTAAAGAAGTTCCTTCTTGCCTTTCTACTCCAATCATTCTCTGTCGTATGCTTTGTTGAATGTCTCCATTTGAATGATTACTTTGTTTTGTTTTATTAGTTACTTTTGGTTTCTGTTCACATGGAAAGGAGGTCCATAAAGCAGGAAACATGATTTTTTGATCTTTGTACCTAGACAGATGCTGGACCTACAGTGGGAAGTCAATAATTATTTGTTTTTTATCCAAAGAGCAAATGGTAAATAAAAGCTGAGAGGGACAGAAACAGCTCTTTCTTTCTGAATCACAAGGAATGGAAAGAAATAGGAAAAATCTAGTAGATGTAGCACATATGTTAAACTTTTTCAGGATAACAAGCTTGTGCAATCTAAAGTACATTTGTAGGTTACATATACATAGCACAGGAAGATAAAAAAATAACTGAAACTCATTGCACTCAAATATAATTTGTTATTATTTCTTTTAGGATTTTCCTTTATGCATTTGAAAAATCATACAAAATATTACTACATTGTTCTACAATCCATTTAACAATATGATATGTAAGTCATTTAACAATATGGATTTTGGTCATTTAGCAATAAGATGTGTAAGTCTTTTTATGCTGATACATCTATTTCTAACATGTAGTTCTCAGTCACCATATGGTAATCTATTGCACGAATATAACCAAATTGCTTTAGTCAATACTTCACTGCTGACATTTAAGTTATTTCCCATTTTTAGTTTCCAACAACTCTGCTATGAAAGATATTGATGGACCTTTTTATATACACATGGCTTTGACTACTTCCTTATAATAACAATAGAAATGAAATTGCTGTGCCAAAATGTGTTTGTAAGGCTTGATTAAATATGGCAAAGTGCCTTCTAAAATGATTGGGTTGATTTAAAATTCCATCACCAGCAGTGAATTAGAGCATGAGTTTCTCCCATCTTTGCAAACAGTGGATATATAATTAATTTGAATCTTTGCATATCTGAAAGATAAAAAATGTTATCTGCTGATCTCATTGATTTTTTTCCTTTTGTTATGAAATATTACATATTTACAAAATATGTAACATATATTTGAGTTAAAAAGCATAATAAAATAAATACCTGGGAGCCTATCTATCAATGCATCTACTCTCCCAAATCCTATCCCTTTTCCTTGTTTTTCACCCAGAAACAATCAGTATTCTGGATTTTTTTGTTTACGCTTCTTTTGCTTTTTTGAAAAATAATTTTACTAAAAAAGTATTTATCTGGGCACCTGGGTGGCTCAGTCAATTAAACATCTTCCTTTGGCTCAGGTCATGATCCCAGGGTTCTGGGATCCAGTCCTGTGTCCACGCTTCCTGCCCAGTGGGGATCCTGCTTCTCCCTCTCCCTCTGCCCATCCTCCCCCTGATGCTCTCTCTCTTTTGCAAAAATAAATAAAATTTTAAAATACCTAAAAAAATAAAGAAGCATATATCCAAAAACAATGTTGTTTAATTTTTGCTCATTTTTAAAGTTTACATACATTCTTCTTTAAAAATGTATATAACTTAATAGAACTCACTCAAGAAAGAATTAGAAATATATTTTAAAAAGAATTTGCCTATTTCATCTTTACAGTTTTAAAATTCATCGGCATAAAGTTTTTTATAGTAGTTTCATTATTTTTTAAAAATGATATATCTGGGGCGCCTGGGTGGCTCAGTCGGTTAAGCACCTGCTTTCAGCTCAGGTCATGATCCCAGGCTCCTGTGATCAAGTCCCACATCCGGCAGGAGCCTGCTTCTCCCTCTCCCTCTGCCTGCTGCTCTGTCTGCTTGTGGTCTTTCTCCCTTTCTCTGTCAAATAAATAAAGTCTTTTAAAAAAATGATATATCTATACCATGTTGATGTACTCCTACTTGATTTTCTCTATCTCTCTGTCTCTCTCTCTTTGTTCCTCTCTCTGTGTATAATGTGTATTATTGAGGTATAACTGATATAGAAAGAATTGCACATATCTAATGTGTACAATTTTATGAGTTTGCATATATGCAAATACCCATGATACCATCACTACAATTAAAGTAATAGACAATATGAAACACCTCCCAAAGTTTCCTTGTGTCCCTAAGTTTTACTTTACCTTTTTTTTTCCTTTGTGGTGAAACACTTAACACATCTACCCTTTTAACAAATTTTGAAGTGTACAATACTATATTGTTAACTATAGGCAGTATGTTGTACAGTGGATATCTAGAACTTATTCATCTAAAGGAACTGATTTTTTATACCTAATGGAAAACAACTCTCTATTTCCCAGCCCCTGGCAATCACTATTGTATTCTCACTATTGCATTGTATTGACTATGTTAGACACTTCATATAAGTGGAATCCTGTAGTGTTTGTCCTGTGAATGGCTATTTCACTTAGTATAATGTCCTCCAGTTTCATTTATGTAACTAATGGCAGGATTTCCTTCCCTTCCAAAGCTAAATAATGTTCCATTGAATATGATACCAGATTTTCCTTTCCCACTCATCTGTTGGTGGACACTTGGGTAATTTCCATATCTTGGCTATTGTGAGTAATACCACAACAATTGTGAGAGTGCAGATATCTCTTTGAGATACCGGTATGGTAATTCTTTTTTTTTTTTTTTTTTTTTTAA
>NW_023253999.1:0-6782 GCF_002007445.2 Ailuropoda melanoleuca | reverse complement strand
CTTGTGATATTAACTTCTATTACCTACACTAGTTACTATCAATCCTTTTTATCCAGTATAAGTCATCATTTTCCCTTTTGTATTTGACTAATATTTTGGGGGGTGATATTCCAATATTTTCTAATATACTGTACCTCATCTAACTTTCAGCCACTGGCTTTAGCATCCACTGATATTCCTTAGGTTTATCAGTTACTACTGTGATGGTTACCAAATGATGAATATCTGTTTTGTTCATTCTTTCTACATTGATTAGTTAGAACTCTACTGTTTCTTGTATTTTGTGATTGATATTTTTCTCCTTTGTAAAGTAGGGATTGATAACATGATATTTCAATGAATAAAAGGAACAGTTTTATTTTTAAATTTATAATTAGTATACTAACTTCATATTCTATAGAGTATCCTTGAGAAGGAAACAAAACAAAACAATTACTTAAATTTAAGTGGATTAAAACTGATACATAGTGAAAAAATTCACAAAAACACCAAATAAGGAGAAAAACAAAACTTAAGAGTGTTCAACAAATGAATTATGGACATTGGCAGTGTTCATAACTATAACAGAGTTATTAATTGCACATCATGCTACATACATATCAATAAAGGACACATTTTGGTGGTAAATCAAATGAAATACTTGCATTTTAATCTGATATGTGTAATGACATACATAATTATGATATTTTTGAAGTTAGGTGTTCATCATTGACATAGTTAAACTTAATTGATGATATTGTAAGTAAATGGATATATATAATATGAATATATATAAATATATAATTTTTTCCCTTTCTCATAGGTCCTTCAATAGTCACTATTATTTCTTTTTCTAAAAAAGATTTTTTATTTTTTTAATTGAGAGAATGAGCGCAAGTGAGAGAGAGAGAGAAGCAGAGGGGCAGAGGGAGAGGGAGAAGCAGGCTCCCTGATGAGCAGGGAGCCCAATGGCATGATCCTACAACACTGGAATCGTGACCTGAGCTGAAGGCAGACACTTAACTGATTGAGCCACCCAGGTGTCCCACTTTGTTTCTTAATATGACATACCATTTGATATTCATTTAACACATATTCACACACAAAGAACAGATGTTCAGGATACTAAGTGGTAAAACCCTAGATCTGGCACTCTAATAGATGAAGTTTCCATTATTTCTTATTTTCCTTCATCTTGATAATCCCTATATGATGTTTTTCCTTCTTCCTTACTATACATGTTCTTCTCCGCATTCTTGCTTTTTGACAAAGACCACATATTTAAAAGAGAAACTTATCCTGATTAGAAATAATTTATTAGCATGACATCTGCTTATAGCCTAAATTTAGATATACATCTAGAAAGATATATAATAAAAACACAATGCTTAGGCACAGTTAGCTTAATGATATTGATAATTATATAACTCTGTGTGATATAGAAAATATTATACATGTTATATGAGTCTAGTAAGAATAGAAAAATAAGTTACTACTGAATGAGAAGCTTAATGTTATATCTAGGGCCATGAGGTGGAGAAACCAAGTAGGGAACATTTAGTAAGCTGTGAGAGAGTAGCTTGCTACCTGACCCTTTTGGTAAGAGATTTTATCAGAGTTGCTAGGATGACCTGATAAGGCATAAAATCACTGAAAGAAATTAGGTGCTATTTTTAATATTATCCTCATCCATGCATTTGCCTTTTTCTGAAAATCAAGCATATCCTTTTATATGTTACCACTGTAGCAAAATGATTCTCTGAACCACTATTGTATGATATAATCCATTAACTGGCTCTTCCAAACTTGAACTCAGTTCCTGGTAACAATCCATTGTTATAATAACAGTCTATACAACAGAGACCAAATGCATTAGCATCAGTAGTCTCAGTAATCTTTTGTTGGCCTAACTTCATTGGCCCACACGCAGGGTAACTGAGGGCTAATTTCACAGAAAAATTTAGGAATAGTCAAAATTTCCTGAATTGTTTTTTGAACTTATCTTGGAATTGAAACATTAAGGAGACTGGAAGACTGTAAGTGAATTGGGATAGAAAAGATCATCTATAAAATTAAGACATATCTACCTATATCTACTTAATTGTCTTCGTATTATGATTATGTTAGGGAATAAACAAGTTATATGAAAAATGGTATTTTAATGTAAAAATGTATTCCAAACTTGGTTTCAGTGTGCCTTTTTTAAATAACTGCTTTTCATATGCTTACATCTACCTCAAAAACTCCAAGTAATATTCCAGTTAAAATGTTGAAAATCCTTGGCTATGCGTTTCACATTAATTGTAATTGATGGTCTACAAAATATTTTTATTGGTAGCAAAATTCTCTGTTTTCTCCAATATTGTTTTTTATAGTTTAGCAAAATGGATTCTATTGGCAAAAACATATATGGCCTTCTTTCTAATTTTTTGGATTTCCAGTTAGCTACTTTTATTTCTTCAAGAAGACCTTTCATTTCTTGGCTATGATAATTGGATTTCTTGTCTTGTAACATTTTTTCTTTAGGTAATCTTTAGTTTTATCATCTTTATCTGACTCCTATTTCCTTCCTTTCTCTTCCTCTGTGGGCATGTGTGCACACACATGCCACACTCTACCATTACCATCACCATTACCCTCAATAATAACAATAAAATATGGGGATATATGAAGTATTTTCAAACAATGAATAAAGAGAGCTTGAACACTGGAAGTACTTAATATATGTTTGGATAATAAATAAATAATTTGTCTTACTTCAAATTAATCCATCAATAGCCATCTAACTTAGGCTTACTTAGATTTCTTAGAGCTTTATTTCTTTATCTATAAAATAGTGGGAATTGTCCTTTGATTCCTTCCTAGTCACAAGGTTGTTGTGAGGGCCAAATAAAATAGTGAGAAACATTTTGAAAATTGTCCAGTGTTATTTAAAGCTAATTTTTATCATTATCATGATTATAAGAAAAAAATTTAGTCCTACTCATAGTAGGCCCATATGTAACTGTGAGTGGGTAATAACTTGCCTAATATGAAAGCAAGACCAAAGATTGTATTTTAATTCCTGATGGCTTCTAATTTATAGTGATTTAAATGTAAAGTTTTAAAATGTAGCGGGGGTGCTTTCCTGGCTCAGTTGGTAGAGCATGTGACTCTTGATCTAGGAGTGGTAAATTCAAACCCCACTTTGGGCATAGAGTTTACTTAAAAATAAAATGTATAAGAAAATGGTTTGAAATAAAAGATGTATTTTATAACATGAATTTTAGAATAACGCTGGAGACTTTGAGATAAAATAATTCTTCATGATTTATCTCAAAGGTCACAGTTTCTAAAAATAGTTTTAAAACTTTATTTTATATATACATCTATAACTGAAAATGTGGAATTGTGGTCAATAGCAGTTTCATTCTGGATTATATTATTTTTTATTTTAAGGGCAATTTTCTAGATGAGTGGTGCTCACAAAGCACATGAAATTGGCAACAAAGAAATCAAGGGAAATAGGAAGGAAAATGGAAAATTTGATTCAAGATACTATTGACTAAAAAAGAAGACTTATTACTTTAAGTTTGTTTTGAGCTCTTGCTCTTCTTGGATTAGCAAGTTAGAATTTTCTATGCTTCTGTGTTTAAATGACAATTACTAATATTTCCTCTACTTAGTAGCATTAGAATTTAAAACAGTTCATCTGGGGTATTATTACATTTTTAATAAGGAAAAATTTTTTATCATCTGAGCTGCAGGCAGATGCTTAACTCACTGAGCCACCCAGGAGTCCCCATATTATTTAAAAATAATGAGTATGTTATCATTTTAAAGGCATTAAAACTGTTGAGCATTTCAAATGAAACCTGTTGTTTATTTCATATTTTTAAAAATCTTCTCGAGATTTCTATCTGAAGACCTCAGACTTTCTACAGAGGCATGTATACCATTTCCAAATTCACAAAAAAAGAGATTAAAATAAATGTCCTGTTTTTTATTACAACTGATGACATGTAAGCAGACATATTCATTATTCTAGAAAGTTATAAAATTGTAAGAATGCCATTGGAAAATCTGTTATAAGAAATATTAAACACTATAAGATCACTTTCTCTTCTGACCATCCTATCTCCTTTCTCTCTTTGGTGTTCTGATTACTACAGGAAAGGTCTGTAAATTAGGCTTTGATTTTCTATAGAGGATTTCCTTAAACTGATGTTATCCAGAATGACAATCTTGGGTTTTTATTTGGAGTCCTTAGACTGTTTACATTTAAAATATATGGGTTTAAACCTACCATGTAATTTTTTTGTTCTCTATTTGCCCTATCTGGTCTATGTCATTTCTTGTCTCCTTTCCCCCTTCTTTTTGGATTAAGTATTTATTGCTGCTGTTGTTGTTGTTATTCCATTCTTTCCTCTTCTTTTGGCTGAGCATCATACACTCTCTAGCTATTCTTTTTGTTCTTGCTGATGAGTGTACAAGAAACACTGTGACCTATATAAATTCAGGTTTTGGGCAATGTGAGGACCTCAGAACATCTGAAGTCCATTTGTACCTCCTACCTTTTGTTTTATTCTTTTCTTGTATTTTAATTCTCTCTAGTAACTCAAATTCCACAACTTATTAGTATCATGGTTTTACATGACCAGTATTCATTTGTAATTACCAAATATTTACCCTTTTTATTGTTTTGTATTCCTTTCTTCATCTCTGTGCTTCCAGTTGTGATTCACTTTCCTTCTAATTGAAGAACTTTAATATTTGCTTTAGTACATCTCTTCTGGTACTGAACCCTCTCAAAAGGTTTTGTTGCTGTTGTTATCTAAAATGTCTTTTCCCTCTTTTCTTCTCCAACCGAATTTTGAAAATATTCAAACCTAGAGAAAATTCTAAAATAGTACAACAAAATATATCCGTCACCTAGGTTGACCTATTTTTAACATTTTGCTGCATTTTCTTTCTTTCTCTACGAATGTTTGTCTGTTGGTCTGTCTTATCCGCCTGTGCTTTTGTTCTTCTTGCTGAACCATTTGAAATTAATTTGCAGATATTATGACATTTCACTCTGACTATTTTAGCTTGCATATCCTAAGAGTAAGGACAGTCTCTTTCATAACGATAGCATTGATATAACCAAGAATATTAACTATTTTTAGCATTGATTCAGTAATATAGTTTAAAATATAGTCCATTCTACAATTTCTGTAATTTTTCCAAAAATGTTCCAATTAGAATATAACCAGTGTTGGTAAATTACATTTGTTTTTCATGTACCTACTTTCCTTTAATTTGGAACAATGATCTACCTTTGTATGTCTTTTGTGACTTTGTCATTTAAAAAAGTTAGATGTCTTATAAAAGTCTTATATTTTGGACTTGAAGAATTGTATCCTAATGGTTAGATTCAGATTAAAGAGTTTTGTCAAGAATTTTGCAATAAATAAGTAATACTATGTACTTCTTGGTATTACGTCAGCATTCCTTCATTCCATTTTTTGGTGACCCTGAGTTTGATAAATTGGTTAAAATAGTGCTTTCCAGCTCTTTCAAGTGTAAAAGCAACTCATTAAGTTAAATGTAAGATAATATGTTGAAATTTTTGTCTTCTGTTTCCCAACATAATTTCATTGAGTGGCATTAACATGCTTTGATGATCCTTTACTAAATTCATTTTTACCATTTTTCTATCATTTAATGGATTCATGGATTTAAAAAAGTATGCTGTGGGGGCGCCTGGGTGGCACAGCGGTTAAGCGTCTGCCTTCGGCTCAGGGCGTGATCCCGGCGTTATGGGATCGAGCCCCACGTCAGGCTCCTCTGCTATGAGCCTGCTTCTTCCTCTCCCACTCCCCCTGCTTGTGTTCCCTCTCTTGCTGGCTGTCTCTATCTCTGTTGAATAAATAATAAAATCTTTAAAAAAAAAAAAAGTATGCTGTGATGTACNCTTGTGTTCCCTCTCTCGCTGGCTGTCTCTATCTCTGTTGAATAAATAATAAAATCTTTAAAAAAAAAAAAGTATGCTGTGATGTACTATTATACATTTTCTTTTCTAATGCTGAAGAAATGTCCCATATTTGTCTAGCAAAATAATACAGTAGAGTATATACATCCCCATTTTGAAGATCTACTTGCTATTTTGATAAAAACTTAGTATTTTCTACATTTATCTAATAGTAAAGAGTCTGGTGAGTGTGGAGGTATCTTACTGTGGATTTCACTTGCATCTCTCTGATGGAAATGAAATTGAGCACTTTTTAGTATGAAAAATACCAATTTGGATATTCTCTTTTGTCAAGTCTTTTGTACCATTTTTAGTTGTTATCTGCCTTTTTCTTATTGATTTGTAGGAATTCCTTATATAGTCTGTGTGCAAGTTTGTCGTTAGATATATGCATTGCAACTATCTTCCATTTTTTTGTTGTTTATTTATTTTTACTGTCTTAATATTTTCTTTTGATAAATACAAGTGTCTAAATGCCAAATGTTAGCTGAATATAGAGCAAACAGATCTCTTACATTGCTGGTAGGAGTATAAATTTATACAACCATTTTTGAAAACTTTGGCACTGTTTACCAAAATGAAGCTGTAAATACTCTGTGACACATTCTAATCCTAGGTATAAACTTGAAAGAAATGCATATATATATTTTACCAAAGGGTATATGAAAACTGTTTGGAATGGACCAAAATATCAGCCTCACTTCTCTGGGTTTTCCTTTTTTCTCCCCTATAATCATGGCCCCTCAAGTTGCTAATGCATGAGTAGTGGTCCAGTATTTCCAAACAGATTTAAAATGCTTTCCAGTTTTTT
>NW_023253998.1:0-2951 GCF_002007445.2 Ailuropoda melanoleuca | reverse complement strand
TTGAGTTGTATAAGTTCTCTATATATTTCGAATATGAGCTCCTTATTGTATATATCATTTGCAAACATCTTCTCCCATTCAGGAGGTGGAGTTTTTGTTTTGTGGATGGTTTCCTTGCTCTGCAAAACTTTTTTTATTTTGGTGTAGGCCTAATAGTTTAATTTTTCCTTTGTTTCCCTTATCAGAGGAGATACAGTTAGAAAAATGTATCTATGGCCGATGTCAAAAAATTACTGTTTTCTTGCACCATTGGTGAGATACAAATTGGTGCACCACCATGGGAAAGAGTATGAAGGTTCCTTGAAAGATTAAAAAAAAGGATTTACCATATGATCCAGTAATTCCAATGCTGAGTTACCCAAAGAAAACAAACGAGCATAAAAACTAATTTGAAAAGATATACACACCCTTGTGTCTATTGCAGCCTTACTTATAATAGCCAAGATATAGAGGCGACCTAGTGACCATTCCTGGATGAATGGCTAAAGAAAACATGGTGTATGTATACACACGAGGGAATACTACTGAGCCATAAAAAGAACAAAACCTTGCCGTTGGCAACAACATGGATGGATCTAGAGGGAGTAACGCTAAGTGAACTAAGGCAGGCAGGAAAGACAAACACCATACGAGTTCACACATCTGTGGAATTTAGGAAACAAAACAAATGAACAAACAAAACAGGAGACAAACAAAAAAACAGACACTTAAACACAGAGAACAAATAAGTGGTTACAAGAGGGGAGGAGGACTGCTGATGGGTGATATAGATAAAGGGGTATAGAGTACCCTTCTCAAGTGGGACACTGAAAAATGTACAGAATCGTTCAATCGCTATAGTGTACACCTGAAACTAATAGAACACTCTGTGTCAATTATAATCGAATGCAAAAAGTAAAGACGATTAGAAAACATATTTCATTGCCTTATCCAGGGTAATATGTTGCTATGACACCCGGCTCCTCTTCAATTTTGTAGATTCGTGGTCAAGTCTCACCAGCTTCCTCAGTGCATTCTTCATGTCCTTATTCCGTAGGGTATAAACAAGAGGGTTGAGACTTGGAGTGATGATTGTGTAAAAGAGGGTGAGGAACTTGCCCTGGTCTTGAGAGGCACTGTTACCTGGTTGTAGGTACATGTAGATAATAGTTCCATACAATATGGACACAACAGTGAGATGGGATCCACAGGTATTAATTGCTTTTTGTCGGCCTGCGTTTGACTTTATTCTCAGCACAGCTTCGGCGATGTAGCCGTAGGATATAAGAATAAGGCTGAGGGGTGTAAGGACAAAGACGACGCCTAAAGCAAAAACGGACATTTCAACTCTTGTGGTGTCTATACAAGCTATTTTGACCATAGCTGGCAACTCGCACAAGAAATGGTCCACGAGTTTGTTTCCACATCGAGGCAAATTCAGGGTGAGTGTACATAATACCACAGAGTTGGCCAAACTAATGCTCCAGACAGTGATTACCATCCTGAGACAGAGATGGGGGTTCATGATGACGAAGTAATGCAAAGGCTTACAGATAGCTGTGAAACGATCATAGGACATAACACCTAGGAGGAGGCACTCAGTGGACCCCAACCACATATAAACGTAGAGTTGAGTGACACAGCCCTGAAAACTGATGGTCTTGTCAGGTCCCCACAAGTTAACCAGCATTTGGGGGACGATGCTAGTTGTGAAGCATAGATCCAGGAAAGATAAGTTCCTGAGGAAAAAATACATTGGCGTGTGGAGATGGGGATCCAGGAGAGATGCAAGGATGATGGCTGTGTTACCCACCCAGGTAATGAAATAGAAGATAGTGACAACTCCTGAGAGGACCATCTCCAGTTTGGGATGGTCAGAGAAACCAAGCAGAACAAAACCGTGTAGAGAAGTGCAATTGTTTTGGTCCATAGCCCCTTAGTGACCAAGTCCTAGAACGAGAAGAGTAGAAGGAGGTGAAGGAGGATGGGGATGAAGATGAGGAAGAGGAGGAGCAGGAGGAGCAAGAAGGGGGGGGAGGAGGAGGAAGAGAAATATGTCAATACAGACTATCTACATGGTTTAATTAAATACAGAATTTTAAAGGGAAATAATTTATGTTAATACTTCAAAAATAATGGGTAAAAGCAAACGTAAGAGCCAAGTAAACTGGTCTTTGTTGTAGACCCTTTTATAGTGATGTTTAACATTATATTTTTATCTAGGTGAGCTTGGCGAGGTTACTCTTAAACTCAAGTTCTGAAATTTCTCATATTTAAGTTTGGAAGTTTGGGATAGATCTGTTTCTAACGTGATGGGACCCTCCGATTCTGTACAAATCTTCTTGGCTTGATATAGTGAACACACTCTTTAATTGGTCAGCAAATTCACCTATAAAATGTAATTATTTTGCGAATGTCAGAACGAGGCAAAGAGTGTTCCTCTCTTTTCATATCTTAGCGAGTAGCACTGTTGATGTCCAGTTTCTTATGTGGGGGATAAGGCATTTATCTTTGGCACATTTATCTCTCTCATCCCAATACCTAACTTGTCACCCAAACCGGGAAGCTTGAATGCAAATTACACTTTAACTATCCTCTCACTTTTAAAAAGCTTCCACAATCTCTACCATAATCCAAACCACTATCGTCTCTTTTCTAGATTCTGGCAACTGTCTTCATTCCTTATCCTGACTTTTTAAATTCTTTTTAAAATTTTTTCATTGTTTAAACAATATTAGTTAGTGAATATGCAATGTAATATTAGTTTCAGGTGTAGAATTTAGTGATTCAATCGTCCATACAACACCCAGTGCTCATTAGAAGTGTCCTCCTCATGTTACACGCAAACAAGGAATCATGGAACATACTTCGAAAGCTAACGATGTGCTGTATGGTGACTAACAGATCATAATAAAAAAAGGAGAAGAAAAAAGAAAACGAAGTACCAAGGAGTGAAGTGGAGAAAAAAAAAA
>NW_023253997.1:0-2932 GCF_002007445.2 Ailuropoda melanoleuca | reverse complement strand
AGATAAATGAAACACAGTCAGTTGGGATGCTTAAATGGGAAGGGGATGGCAGGGAGCAACAGCTCCCTAATCAGACTCTCATCCAGTCCTTCTTATCACTCCCACCTCTTATGGCCACTTACAGTGGTGACTGGTGCCATTGAGTCCTACTTCCTAGGTTCTGCAACCTGAATCAGCACCCCCTCTACAGCCGCGTAGGGTGCAGATCTTTCTGCTATGCTAAATTAGTGATTTGTGTGCTTTCCATCTTCTGAAGATGTGTTGACCTCTCTTGTCTGCAGTTCATCTCCTCTATTAGTGTTGTTGTATGCTTCTACCATCTTATTGCTTTACTATCTTTCAGCCTTGCTAACGTTTACACAACAAATCTTCTTCTGGATTAACAATCCCTTGTATAAAACATGCAATTTAATGGCGGTACAAAACAGGACTGAATTAAAAGTAAAAACTGACTTGAAATCAGAGTTGCAAAGTTTCTGATTCTTTTTGTAACATTGTTTCTCCTCTCCCTGGTTCATGAGCTCTCCTTTGAGGAGATAGTTTTTCTTAAAACATTAAAACATGTTATCTAGACAGTGAAATATTTATTGAATCATTGAGGTGATTTTTAACAATATATCAAGAAGCTAGATAACATCTGGATGTTTTGGCTTTTTTCAACGTGGGTAGTTTTCTGTCAGTATTTCTGAAAGCCTTGTTTAAAACTAAATTTTCTTAAATTTGAAATATTGTCTTTAGCTGGTAACATGAAATATTAAATAAATATGAGGCCCCAAAGGCATTCATAGCCTTGCTGCTGTGTTGTTTTATTGAATGTATTTTTTGATGTCCCTCAAGCTTTTTCAAATACTTTACATATTTTCTCAAATAAATTCTTAAGACTGAAGCAGTACTTAGTATAAACCAGGAGCAGCAAAGTGTATATTCCCTTCCTCTTCTTTAGCAAAACAATCTGATTTAAGTCTAATGAGGTATTATGAAGAATTTTTTTATTAAAATATATTGTTATTACCTATAATTTAGAGATAGTCCAAACTATTGTTTGGCTAATATAACTGTTCAAACTGAATATAGAAAGAATGTACTTCAACATGATAAAGGCCATATATAAGAAGCTTATAGCTAATATCATCCTCAAAGGTCAAATCTGAGAACTTCTCTAAGATCAGGAACAAGACAAGGATACCCCCACAGGCCACTTTATTCAACATACTACTGGAAGTCCTAGCCATGGTAATCAGATAAGAAAAAGAAATAAGAGGCATCCAAATCAGAAAGCAAGAAGTAGTCTCTATTTGTAGATGACATGATATTAGAGGTGGGAAACCCTAAAGACTGCACCAAAAACCTGTTAAAATATTGAAGAGTTAAGTTGTAGAATAAAAAATCAATACAAAATGAATGGTTAGAGAAATTAAGGAAACAATGCCACTTATAATTGCAACAAAAATAATAAAATACTTAGGGTAAATTTAACCAAGGTGAAAGATGTGTGCATTGAAAACTGGAAAACACTGATGAAAGAAACTGAAGACACAAATAAATGGAAAGAGATTCCATGCTCATGGAATGAATGAACTAATATTGTGAAACTATCCATTCTGTACAATGCAATCTATAGATTCAATGAAATCTCTGTCAAAATTCCAATGGCATTTTTCACAGAAATAGGAAAAACAACCCTGAAATTTGTATGGAACTACAAAAGACTGAATAGCCAAAGCAACCTTGAGAAAGAAGAACAAAGTTGGAGACAGACATCACACTTCCTGATTTCAAACTATATTACAAAACTGTAGTAATTAAAACAGTAGTGTATTGACATAAACACAGACACAGATCAAAGAAAAAGAATAGAGAGCCCAGAAATAAACCTATGCATATGTGGTCAGTTAACATATGACAAAGGAGCCAAGAATTCACAATGGGGAAAGGACAGTTTCTTCAATAAGTGGTGTTGGGAAAACTGAATAGCCACATGCAAAAGAATGAGATTGGACCCTTATTGTACACCATACACATAAATAAACTCAAAATGGATTAAATACTTGAACATGAAACTCCTAGAAGAAAATATAGGAGTAAGATTTTTGATGTTATTCTTGGCAATCAGTTTTTGGATCTTACTCTAAAAGCAAAGGCAACAAAAGCAAAAATAAAGAAGTGAGAGTATATCAAATTAAAAAAGCTTCTGCACAGTAAAGGAAACCATCAACAAAATGAAGGCAAACTACAGAGTGGGAGAAAATTTTTACGATTCATGTATCAATAAGGAGTTGATATCCAAAATATTTAACAATTTCATACAACTCAATAGCAAAACAAACAAAACAAGCAAACAAACAAAAAACAGTCTCAATAAGAAATGGGCAGAGGCACTAAACAGATATTTTTCCAGAGAAGACATACAGATGGCCAACATGTTTATGAAAAGATGCTCAGCATCACTAATCATTAGGGAAATACAAATGAAAACCACATGAGATATTAACTCACACTTGTTTGAATTATTATCATAAAAAAGACAAATGATAACAAGTGTTGGCAAGGATGTAGAGAAAAGGGAACCCTGTGCACTGTTGGTGGGAATGTAAGTTGGTGCAGTCACTATGGAAAACAGTATCAAGCTTCCTCCAAAAGCTAAAAATAGAACTAGCATATGATCCAGCAATTCTACTTCTGGGTATATATCCAAAAGAAATGAAAATAGGATCTCGAAGAGATACCCTATGTTCATTGCAACATTTTTTACAATAGCCAAGCGTGGAAACAACCTACGTGTCTGCCAATGGATGAAAGGATAAGAAAATATAATACATATATATGATGGAATATTATTCAGCCATGAGAAAGATGAAAATCCTTCCATTTGCAAAACCATGGATGGAAATTGAGGTCATTATGCTAAGTGAAATAAGCCAGACAGAGAAAG
>NW_023253996.1:0-2903 GCF_002007445.2 Ailuropoda melanoleuca | reverse complement strand
GAGAGAGAGAGAGAGAGAGAGAGAGAGCATGCAGGGGGAGCGGCAGGCAGAGGGAGAGGGAGAAGCAGGCTCCCCAGAGCAAGGAGCCAGATTTGGGGCTAGATCCCAGGACTAAGGCAGATGCTTAACCAACTGAGCCACACAGGCGCCCCTGAAGTATTTGTTAAAATCTTTTTGTTGTTGTTGTTTTGGTGAAAATGTAAAAAGACTGGCAGTATAAAGATTTGATGAAGACGTGGAGCTACTGGAACTCTTACATATTGACAATGAAAATGTAAATTACACATCAGTTTGGAAAATGGTGCGGTAATTTCTTAAAATGCTAAGAAAATACCTTCCAAATAAGCCAAGAATTTTATCACTAGTTATTTACACAAGAGCCATAAAAAGTTATGTCCATACAAAGACTTGTAAATGAATATTGATAGATTTATCCCATAATAGCCAAACCTGAAAAAATCCTGCACATGGCAACGGATGAACGGATAGAATGACTATGGCATATCCGTGCAATGGAATAATGACAATCAAAACTAACCAAACTCTGAAACAAGCAAGGGCAGGGATGAAATGTCAAAATCACTATGCTGCTTACTAGGTGTTGTGTGAGTGATGAATCACTAAATTCTATACCTGAGACCAATATTACACTCAATGTTAACTAACTAGACCTTAAATAAAAACTTGAAAAAATAAAATTAAATAAAAATTTAAAAATCACTATGCTGCTAGAAAAGTCAGATATATCTATATCTATATCTATCTATACAATTTTAGAAAATTCAATCTAATTTACAGTGAACAAAAGACAGTAGTTCCTTATGACTGGGGATGGAGGAAAGAGTAGAGAATGATGAGGCATAAGGGATCTTTTAAGGGTAATGGAAATGGTTTGTATCTTGCGTCTGGTGGTGGTTTGATAGTAATATACAATTTTTAAAACTCACCACATTTTTAATTTTAAATGGATGCAGTTTGCTATATAGAATTTATATCTTAATAAAGTTAATAAAATGAAAATTACATGAAAAATTATATTATTTACAAGTAAACCTAATTTAAGAAGATGTTCATAATGTAACTAGATGAAGTATAGATAACTGTTTTGAGGTTCATTCTATTCTAGTATTTGAAAGAAATTTTGGCGAGTAATAGTCCGTTAACTTCTTGTGAGATAAAATTTGGCATGCTAAAATTTTGAGACTAGGGTTGTATATTGATTTCATTTTTAATAAAAAAAAATGGTCCATTTTTGTAACCATGAGAGTGTCTTCAGGAAACAAATCACTAAGGGTTTTTAAAAAATTACAGATTAATTAACTATTAACAAGAGATTGGACTATTGTTATTCGGTAAAATGATTGGCTCCTTGGATAAAGAGAAGTCTGAGGAAGATAGGAATAGTGTTACAGGGATAGGTAGTAACAGGATCATGCAGAATAATAATCTGATGGTAAGAATATCCTTACTTCATTACTTTGAATGGCAGATAAAGACAATAGAGTAGTATACTAATTGTGAACAAACGAAACACAGTCTAATTTCATCTTACATGGGAACTTTATCTTAATTGATTAACAGCTGTTCTTAATTCTTTATTTATTGCATTGCCATAAACAGAACAGATGGACATTTGACAGCACAGCATCTGATTTTCAAATTTATGCACAAATGCTTTCTAGTTTTTCTTAGCTATAGCTGATTTCATTCTTATAGGCAGCCTTATATTTCTAGTTTTTTATATTACTTTCCATGGAGAAAAAAGACACATTCTGTTACACATTATTTTATATATTAAAGTAGAGCAGTTGTTTGCTTTCCTATAGTTACAGAATCCTAACTGTCCTCAAGAGATCATTTAATGTAATCTCATGTCCTTATATTATACCCGATTCCATTAAAATTTTCAGGCACAGCACTAGTTCTTTATCAAGTTCCTAAATGGGCTTCCTATTTCCGTTACTCTCTTTTATCTTAAACCTAGCTTCTCGTATTCCAGTTTATATATGTCATTAGACAACATCACCTCATGGTCATTGGCTTCAATATTTGACTGGTTAAGGGAAAACATCGGCTCTAACAAGAGATAATTACCAAAGTTATAAACATTGCTTTAAAATTTAGAACATAAAAAAGTAATCCATTCAATAATCTTTTATGTAGAGCCAATTTTCCCTTAGGAATGGTCCTCATAATGCCTAATATGCTTCACCATCTCCAAAGTAGGACGTTTTATACAATATTCGCTTGGGTTATTTAAGCTGAGCATAATTCTAAAGACAAAGAGAAAGTAATCTGAGTTCAAAATCATTCTAGATTTCTGTTATTTTTCTCTAATATTTTATTATTTTTGTCCTTCTGTTAAATTTAGTTATATTTTTAGTAACTTGGCTTTACAAAGTAAATACAAAGCCAGCAACATTTACAGATCTTACAGGATTTCAAGCAAAGTGTAATATTCTTTTGTTTTTTATTTCCTCCATTGCCTTAAGCACTATTTATTTGAAGTATATGATATCATTATATGTACAACTAACTTACATGATAACAAACAAAATAGAATTATGGTAAGCATATATTTCATTATGTAGAAAAGTTTTTCCCAAGCATACTAAAGGGTAACCTAGAGAATGTCAGCATTAAATATAGTCAGTATGGTAAGTGGATGAATAGTGGGAAAAATGGCAACGTTTTTGAGTTGAAATTGTTTTTAAGAGTTTCTGTTTTCTTACTCTTCCTGTTCCACTATACTACTGACTAAATTGGCCATCAACACATATAGTGAATCTCTGCAAATATATGCATTACAAAGATACACAGCATGTTTTAGTGGGAAAAGTACTAATTTCAGAAATATTTACTTAACTATACATCCATTTAAATATTTGCCCAACAACATATAA
>NW_023253995.1:0-2861 GCF_002007445.2 Ailuropoda melanoleuca | reverse complement strand
TTTTTTCCCTTTTAATTTCTGAAATATATATGGATACATATAATTCAGTTCTACTCAGGAATGTCTTAGCTAGGCTGGCCTAGAAAACTGGCAGCTAAAATTGCAGGGAAGAATGAATAAAGAAAACAAAAAGGAAATATGACAAGGAAGCAGGGAAAGCAAAGGCAAGATATCTAATTACAGAACAGAGCACCTAACCGCTTGTTATATAATGCAGGAGGACTGGCAAGAAGACATTTGGAAAAATTGCATGTAGACTATTCCATTGGGGGAATGAATAAAAGAAAAAATATAAGTATCTGTTCATTTCTTCCCATATTCTGTCTCTCATGAGTCAACACTTGCCCTGTAGGAATTTAAGTCCTTCATATTTCAACATTATATAAAATGGTCCCTTCATGAAGCCTCTGCTGAAACCAGATTCCCAATAGCTGAGGCAAGCATTTATGGTGTGAGCCACAGAATGCAGGAGAATCAGTGACAACTGAGGGCCATTGGCACTCCTTTCCTGACTTCCTGCCTTGAAGACATGGTCACTTGAGTCCCCTGTGGTATAGGGCATTGAGTATATCCAGCAACATGGTGACAGAAACTTCCTGGAAAAGGCCAGGAGATGAGTTGCATGATGTGTAAGGTGGGGTGCTGTGAGGTCCCTTTTGACTACAGGGGATATCAGAAACATTTACTGCAGCAGGACCAGCTTCTCAAGTATGTGGAACATTAGGATAATGTGACCTATGTTAAGAAGGCAATGAAGGAGTAAGTATGTGAGTGTCAACCTCATTTTTCAAATACTCACTATTTAAACAATATAAGGATTAATTTTTCAAGTAGTTTAAAATATCATAAATGCAGATTCACAAACAAAAACACTGAATACCACCAACAAATGAAGGGCACAGGTACAAAAATAGAAATAAATTATCACAAATATTCAAAATAAATAATACATTTATACTGAGTAAGGCATCCATTGAGTGAGACCTTAAGTAGGCTTTCTCCTGAAAGAATTCTTGGAACTGTTTCTTTTGGGTTTTCAAGTAGTCAAAGAGTACAAAATATCAAAGAAAAAATTATTCTGACTGAAAAGAATGACCTGTTTCAAATAATTATGATGAAGGCAAGAAAATTAATTTGGCTTAAAAGGAGAAAACAGAGCCAAGACATTTGATGGTTTTGGTAACAAAACAATAACTCTGAACCTTTCAAAATCACTTTCTAGACAGAAACATTTCTTACTCAGTACCTAGGTGTCCTGAAGCATTTAGCTCTGAATATTATGGGGCTTGGACCAAGTTAAAAACATGAATTACTGCGTTCCTGAGTGGCTCAGTCAGTTAAGTGTCCAGCTCTTGGTTTAAGCTCAGATCATGATCTCGCAGTCTGGGGATCAAGTCCTGCCTTGGGCTCCATGATCAGCATGGAGTCTGCTTAAGATTTTCTTTCGACTCCTTCCCCCTCTGCCCCACCCCTGCATTCCTGTGTGCATGCGCTCGCTCTCTCTCTCAAATAAATAACATCTTTTTTAAAATATACAATTACTGTAAACTTTTCTAAGAAAATATTACTGGAATTAGGGCTCTGCATTTTTAATAGCCCCTAGTAAGCATACGCTGTGCTCTCAGTCTACCCAGCCCTTCCTATTTGAAGGCAATCACCTACTTTACGAGACAAATCTATTTCAGATGATGGAAACTAAATGTTCTAGACACCTTTCCCAGCCAACCTTCTTAGTAAAGTGCAGACAATAACAGTCTCAGCCTATCCAAAACATTCCCAGAGTTTTAAGTGGAAATTAACTGCAGGAAAGAACGTGAGCTGCATGGATTCCACTTGGTTCTGGAGGTAGCCGCAAACTTTGGTGAGCTGCCGCTGCCGTTCCCACAACCTGCTGTGAGGCACCCTTACGGCCATTGTTTCTGGATGCTCAGCCTACTGCCGACTCTTACAGTCCTGGATATTCCATGTGCTTCTCAGGATGCATTTAATGAATTAAGGTACTGCTTATATCGGCCAGAGTTGGTTACGTTACTTACAAAAAGGACATGAGCAAGTTAGCATAATTATTAAAATTATCCTAAACTGAGAATGCTTATTTCCAACTGATTCAAACCCCAAGTCTTAGAGTAAATTTCTCTCTCTCTCTCTACATATACCTAGATAGATGATAGATAGATATTATATATATTTATGTTATGTGCATATATTAATAAAATTTATCTCTCTCCATATATATGTTATGTGCATATATTAATACAATATTTGAACTAAAAATTATACATAAACCATTTAAAACACTGGAATAACTAAAGTCATTTTTGTTGTACTGAGGTAAAATTGGTATCTAAGTTCTAGGTGTACATTATTATTCGATATCCATATACGCTACTGCACTCCAATACCAAGTAATCACCATGAAAAATCCAGTTACCCTCCATCACAATGCCATCAACCCCCATCATCCATTCTGCCCATCTCCCATTGTCCTTCCTCTCTGGTAAGCATCAATCTGCTCTCTGTAACTATGAGTTTGTTTTCTTATTGTTTTGTTTGTTCATTTCTTCTTATGAGTGAAATCATATAGTATATCTTTCCTCATCTGACTTATTTCACTTAGCATAATACCCTCAAGGTCCAACCATATCTTGGCTGATGTAAATAATGCTGCAGTGGACATAGGAATGCACTTATCTTTTCACATTGGTATTTTTGTATTCTTCAGATAAATACCCAGAAGTTGAAGAGCTGGATCATAGGGCAGATATATTCTTAAATTTTGAGAACTCTCCATACTGTTTTCCATTGTGATGGCACCAACAGTGTACAAGCATTCTCTTTTCTCCATATTCTCTCCAATGCTT
>NW_023253994.1:0-2822 GCF_002007445.2 Ailuropoda melanoleuca | reverse complement strand
ATGTCTGCAGTGTGTGGAGTGTAGGTTCTAAACAGACCCCACGCATCACGCTGCAATCACTAGTAGGGCAGCGATCAGCGTACAGCCACCCTTGTAAGACCCTCATGTATCTCGTCGTCTGCGCATTTCACGGTTACTCTTTGCCAGAGTTCTGCTCTGTCCAGGCTCACTGAGGAGGGAGGAACAGGTTATAGATCCTGTGAACCCTTCCCTTGGCAGGTGACTTCTTTTCGGATGCTTGTTTTGTAATATAAGTGAGAACTTCTTTCATCATCTTGATATTGTAGCGTATTTCAGACCTGGTTGTGCAGACTCTGGGAACCACTGCGTATGGATGTGGTTTGCGGGGAAGGTGGGCTCCGTGTAAATGCAGAAATGAGAGGATGAATGACTGCTGCTCAGAGGGATCAGGGGATGGGGTCCCTGAGATGGCCTTAGGGACAGGACATTTCCTTTGGGGAGGGAAACAGCTGTTTTGGAATTAAATTGATAAGAGCAGAGTTAATAAGAGAAAAAAATCTGAAGATTTAATACCTGCTCATGGAGTCCAATAATAAAATTGAGACCCAAAGAAATGACCGAGGCAGGCAGTTTTATACCTTTCATACAGAGACAAGAAATGTGTGAGAAATTGACAGGCTAAAGAAAACAGGTGTCTGGGAGCTTTAGTTAGGAAGGAATTCTCATTGGAATTAGGGCTGAGGCAGTGGATTCATAAAAAAGCAGAGAGGCTGATTTCTACAGCTTTCCCAACTCTCATGTCCCTCCCTGTGCGATAAGGATGTTGTTTCCTACCTCGTCCTGGAAGGGCCTTGAATATGGGAGATTTGACTCCTGCTGTCAGGGGGACAGAGGAGGGTGTGATGTCCTTGCACCTGCTGTTTCCCAAGTAGCTTCCATTCAGAATAATCACTATGCCTTTGAGGCCCATTTTGGGATCTGCTGTGGGCCTGACACTTGATCCTTTGCAAAAATTTAGTTCTATTGATTTACACTGTTGGGTGGATTTATTTTACCCATTCTGAACGGATAGAAATCTATGAGGTCTTTAAGAAGTGTAAGTTCTTCTGATTAGGCAATCATTTCTGAGGACAGTTTTAAGCTCTTTTGAGAGTGAAGTTGTTCAGTTGTTGGACCTGTGTCTTTAGTCTCAGTGAGGCATCCTGGACATTTCTACTGATTGGATTACGTGGGATCCTCATGATCGATGGGAAGTCACGACAGCTGTCAAAGCCTTTCTCAGGAGCGTCCCTTCGATTCTGTGGTAGCAGCTGACAGATGGTGCTGTCCGTGTATTTTTAGGGCCCCGTTTGAAGCATTTGGAAACATTGAAAGAGTTTTGCAAGATTCTTTTTGGAAAGCTTCCTTAGTGATTTATCTATGGGAAAGAGAACTCGTTTTCATGTACTTAAAGGGAGCATTGGTAACAATATGTTGTTTTTAGCATTAACCACCCTCTCTCTTGATTAATTGCCTTTTTTGTGGTTTATTTGATGATGATGAGGATGATGATGATGATGATGATGATGATGATGATGATATGTTACTCACCATACAGTACATCCCAAGTTTTGGATGCAATGTTCCATGATTCATTGTTTGCGTATAACACCCAGTGCTCCATGCAATACGTGCCCTCTGTAATACCCATCACCGGGCTAGCCCATCCCCTACCCCCTCCCCTCTGAAGCCCTCAGTTTGTTTCCCAGAGTCCATAGTCTCTCATGGTCAGTCTCCTCCTCTGATTCCCCCCTCTCATTTTTCCCTTCCTTCTCCTAATGTCCTCCATGCTATTCCTTATGTTCCACAAATGAGTGAAACCATATGATCATTGCCTTTCTCTGCTCGACTTATTTCACTTAGCATAATCTCCTCCAGTCCCGTCCATGTTGCTGCGAATGTTGGGTAATCTTCCTTTCTGATGGCTGAGTAATATAACACTGTATGTAATTGCCTTTGTTTGGAAAAATCGTCCTATACTTCCCGAAGAATGTTTCTCCACAAATTCCACCAGATCATCTTACATTTGGGCTTGCATTTAGATGGAAGTAACATGTATATTGATACATTACTCCACACCCCAGAGCTGTGCACGTGCACAAGAACTGCACTCCACTCAGTGTTTTGTAGGTCCGTCTCTTAACCCTTTTGCGACATTGAATATTAGAAGAAACTATGATTTCTCTAGCTTGTACTACTTTGGAGGGACAGGATCATAACTTATGTATTTCCAATATTTTCTGAAATATGTACAAATATACCCAATTGAATACGGGAACAGCTTATTCCTACAGGTCACATTGAAAAGAAAAAACTGACGTGGAGGTGGGGCAGCTATCTGCCACTGAGGGACTCTAGCACCGCTACGGGGCTGTCTGAGCGAAGGATACGCCTTCTGCTGTCATAACAGGTTTACATAAGTAAAAAAAAATCGGAAGTGCCATTCTTTCAGTCTCTGGATTTAAATTTGGATCGCAAAGAGTGGGCTGTGTTTGTAGGTGGGATAATGCTAGAACTCTCTCAATTAGTAAGTTTTAGAGAGATTTTTATATTAAATAGCAATAAAATCTGGCTTTATGAGAGGAAGAATGAGTGCAACCAAAGAAATTAATAGTATCTGCTGATTTTATTTATTTTATCCACATGTACTGAGATGTAATTGACATATAATATTGAACAATTTTAAGGGGTACAAAATATGAATCATCGATCTCTATAGCCCTGTATTTATATGCATGGAGTGATACCCACCATAGTGCCAGCTAACTCCTCCGTTGTATCACATAGCTGCCATTGTTTTGTTTTTTGGTTTTTTTTTTTTT
>NW_023253993.1:0-2817 GCF_002007445.2 Ailuropoda melanoleuca | reverse complement strand
AGCCTCGCCTCAAGTTCAGTAGAAGGGGCCAGTGGGGCATTGCCAGGGCAGGCGCTCTTTAAACAGCAGCCAACGGAGACGAGGACATGTGGATGTACGGGGAGCATCCCATCCCCCCCAGGGACACGTGCACAGCGAGAGGCTGCTGAGTGCCAAGCCCTCTGGGGGACATAGGTGCCCAGGATCCCCACCAGGATCCAAGTGGCTGGACAGGGCTGACAAGCCTCAGCCAGAAAAGAAAGGGGAAAGCGCACGTGTGTGTGTGTGCGTGCGTGTGTGCATGCGTGTGTGCGTGCGTGTGTGTGTGCACGCGCATGCACACATGTGTACACTCGCGCCCGTGCACGCCTGCCCTCCGCCACCCAATGGGGGGAGGGGGCTTCCTCTGAGACAAACATGCTCCATGTACTTTATCAAATTTGCAGATGCCACACAGCTGGGGGGGATGATGGCAAATACGCCAGATGACAGAGCTGGGATCTAAAGAGAAGTTGACAGGCTGGAGCGATGGGGTGGATCTAACGAGATGAAACTTAACAGGGATGAACGTGTTTATTTCATTTTATTTATCTATTTGTGCCCTGCCTCCATGCGCAGAGGAATGGGGAGGAACAGTGGCTCATGGGAGGAAGGAAGTAAAACTACTGCACTCAGGGCCACAGACCTGACTGCACAGACCTGGGGGCTCGGGGTGGGGGGTGTGGAACAAAACTCCAGTGTGGGCTTGGGGGTCCAGGGTTGATGGTCAGTTCTATAGGCAGCAACTTGAGGGGGGGGTCGGTCTGTGGCTGCATCAATAAAGGTATAGCATCCAGGTTGAGGAGGGTAGTAGGGACTGGGGAGCCAGGGCACCCTAGTCTGAAGTCCAGGATGGTCAGGCTGTCCTGTTGGGCAGGGGCCTTTCAGGCAGCTCAAGCCCGGCTTCCTTCCACGCCATTCACCTGGGAATCAGGCCCACATGTCCATCTCTCCTTTCCTTTTTGTGTTTGTTTTTGTTTTTTAAGATTTTATGTATTCGAGAGAGAGAGCACGAGCAGGTGGGAGGGGCAGAGGGAGAAGGAGAAGCAGGGAGCCCGACTTGGGGCTTGATCCCAAGACCCGGGGATCATGACCTGAGCTGACGGCAGACACTCAACAGACTGAGCCCCCCAGGCGCCCTTATCTTTCCTTTCCTATGGCCAGGACACCCCTAGGGCAGCATCCACCTTCAAACATGTCCCACCAAGAATCAGGCTTAGACGTCTGAGACCCCCAAGAACTCTCTCCACTCTCCACCCAAAGCTGGCAGGGCTGAGCTTGGAGTTTCAGCAGCTCAGCTGAGGGTTGGGTGTGAGATGCATCTCCTGTCTGGCAGGCACCTCCCCCTTTCTCAGAGGGGTCTCTTAATGGCCTCCTCTTCACTTTGGGGAAAACATTAAGCAATAAGATGGTCACTCGCTCCAAACATCATCAGGGGAAGGGTTAGGGGGATTCTGAGGCTTTGTGAGTAGAAGCCTCAGGGAGACCACCTCAGCTCTGTAGGAGAAAGCAGGTCCTCACTATTTTGAGCCTTGGACTGCCTGAAAAGGTAGTGAGCCTCATGTCACTGGACATATGTAAGCAGAGGCTGCCTTAGCACTCAGCAGAGATGCTAGCATGGAATGAATGGATGGAACTAGAGGAGTTTGAAAGTTTTGCCCTACATGAGATGCTTTTGGTTAAATCTTGACGGAGTTTTTCACCCATGCGAATCCTTCTGAATGCAGTGCTGCTCCCTGAGGTCTCAATAGTTAGACTGAAAAATGGAAGGAGCTTAAGGCAGCAGCCAGGGATGAGGGTGCCTGAGCATGACTGAGGTCACTGTGGCCACGGAAGGTGGCCAGAGGTCATCAAAGGAAGGGGGAGATTGCAGACCCCTGGTAACCAGTGTCCTGTGTCTCACCCCCACACCCCCATAGCTTCTCGCCCTGCAGGGGCTGACCAAACCCAGGAAGCCTTTCTGTGCCCCCTCCCAGCTCCTTGTCCTTTAAGGGGCAAGGAAATTTGTACCCCCAGCCGTGCCCTCAAGCACTGACCCCAACGGAACCTGGTATACCAGGCAAGGCGGGGCCACAGGCCTTCAGGAAGATGCCAGCGCCCACTGGCACAGACCCTGCCATCCTGCCAAGGGTCAGTATGAGATCAGTCCCGGGCAGGCCTCCCAAATGTTGACTCCTGGGGTCCTGCCAGGCGCCAAGTAGGTCCTTGACCAAATCTGGAGGGGAGAGGAGCAGTAGGAACAGACACCCCTCCCTGTGTCACCACGGACTCACTCACTTCACAGGCATGGGCTCCCTATCTCCTCACCTCCCCTCCTCTCACTGTGAGAAGGTACCTGGGAAAGAAGCCTCTTTCCCTACACCTTAGCTGTCCAGGAGGTCTTCCCAGAGGGGGAGTAATCCACTGCAGGTTCTGGGGGGAAGGTGGGAGCTTATGTGGGACAGCAGGGCTTGGTGGAAAAGTAACAACAAGATGGAGCCGAGTGGGAGGTGGGGGTGAGATGGGGCTATCCCTGGCCGGCAAGGGCATGGGCTCTGGATTTGAAACCCAGGTTCTGTGACTGCTTGGCTCTGTGATACACTTAGGTGACACTCTTCCTCTGGACCTCAGGTTTCCCATCTATATAATGCGGATGACACAGGCACCAACCTCACAGGTGTTGAAAGGATTAAATGACATGTTGCACTGGGCCTGGTAACTAGACAGTACGATGATGAAAATCTACTCCAGGAGCACCTGGGTGGCACAGCGGTTAAGCGTCTGCCTTCAGCTCAGGGCGTGATCCCGGCGTTATGGGAT
>NW_023253992.1:0-5060 GCF_002007445.2 Ailuropoda melanoleuca | reverse complement strand
TTGCAGCCCCCCTCCACCTTTAGGACAAAGTCTTGCCTTCCAAGTCCCTGCTTATTCCCTGTGTTCCCAAGAGCAATCCCTGTGCAGCCCTGCACAGTGTGGGGGATCCTACCCCTGAACTGTGAGCACATGTAACTAGTGAACTCTTGTCAATCACATCTGTCGGGTGTCAGGTGATCCCCACAGGTCTGCAACAGGAAGCTCTCTCTCACCAGGGAACTGAGGAGAAGGTGAATAAAACAAGTGTCATCACAAACAGGGTGGCCCACCTTAACTGAGGACATGGGGTCAGCTTGACCTGTTCCTTTGTTAGCTAACTAGCCTCAGAGGTGGCAATCACTATCTGGGAGGGAACGGGCAATCGCTGGCCAGCTTGTGTGTTAGCAACTGTTCTGTTTTTCAAATGGAAGTCACCATCCGTTTCCAAACTAATGTTCCATCTTTGCCAACAAGGTGAGAACCAATGAAAACTGGCTGTATCTAGGCGTGAGGTGCCATGAATGTGACCTGCATCTGGCCTGTATGGGTCTCCAAGGCTCCCCACTGAGGTCTGCAATCACACATGCTGACTGGTGTGCTTGAGTTCCAATGACTGGGAGTTGGGCCAGTGCTGGGGGCAGACATGCAGATCCTGTTGGGGAAAGTGCCCCCCAAGCACAGTCCTGGGGATGACCCTCTCTGGTGTTGGTGGAAAGGAAGGAGGCCACGACCCCAGGGAGACATAAGAATGGCTCCGTGGCTGCCTCCTGAGCACTGTGGTTCAGGCAAAGGGAGTGGCCTTGCCTGTCTCCCAAGCTACCACTCTTTTCCCTGTCACTGTGTATCCTCCTGAGCCTTAAGGGTTTGGAGGTGCACATCCATGGCAGCCCAGGGCCCAGGAGCTGATGAGAAACACAAAAGTAAAGGGGGGGTGTTTGGTGTTCCACTTCTCTCCCAGTGCATAACCTCTCAGCCACACACTTGCATTTCTCTTAGCATTGTTGCTTCCCAGCACGTCAAATGACACTTCTCATGATTGAGGGGCTTAAGGTTCCCACTCCGGCCATAGACAAAATGATCTTCCTGGCTATGGACTCGGACACTGGGGAGATGGACTGGCATTCCCACAGGAAGAGGACAGTCAGCCATGGGACCACCCCCCCAGCTCCCTTTCCCCATAAACACCCAGAACATGTGCATCGTGTGTGATTGGAGACAGAACCCAAAACTCATGAATTCATGTGGCTAGAAATGAAAAACTATCCTGAGGCAATCTGCAGAGCAGGAACAGTGGGGAGGGGAAGCAGTCCACAGGAGAGAAAGGCTGTAGCAGAACATGGTTTTGCTTCATCAGCCTCTGGGCTTTGGGTCCTGTGCTCTTTCACTGACCACTCACTGCCCAAACCTGTTTAGCACAAGATCCCAATCCTCAGGGTTATGGGGGAAAGATACATGGCACCCCTGTGGCACAGTGAAGGTATCAATTCACACCCTGACTTAAGCCAGGAGACTTGAAACCATACAACCATTGCCATGACAGAGGCTCCAACCCTGATGATGCTGATTGGAGACTCTCCAGAAGAAAAAACAGAGAATAATGAGCAGGGTAAAAAGACATTCCCCCGCGCCGCATATAAATCCAGGAATAAATAAACTGAAAATAAGGAGGAATGGAACCCTCCCCCCCACCCCAGATTAATTCAACATAGTGTCACAATTCGACCCAATTGGAAATCCAAAATTTACAGGGACATCTGGGTGGCTCAGACGGTTAAGTGCCCACCTTCTCCTGGGGTCCTGATCCCTGGATTCTGGGATTGAGCCCCATGTCAGGCTCCCTGCTGGGCAGGGAGTCAGTCTGCTTCTCCCTCTGCCTCTCCCTGCCACTCTTCCTAGCTCCTGCTCTGTCACACTTCTTGCTCTCTCTCAAATGAATAAATAAAATCTTAAAAAAAAAAGGAAATCCAGGGGCGCCTGGGTGGCACAGCGGTTAAGCGTCTGCCTTCGGCTCAGGGCATGATCCCGGCGTTATGGGATCGAGCCCCACATCAGGCTCCTCTGCTGTGAGCCTGCTTCTTCCTCTCCCACTCCCCCTGCTTGTGTTCCCTCTCTCACTGGCTGTCTCTATCTCTGTCAAATAAATAAATAAAATCTTTAAAAAANAAAAAAAAAAAAAGGAAATCCAAATTTACTAAAATTATTTATATGGCAAAAGATAAAAGGAGGCCAATTGGCTTTTGTCCCTACAACATAATTCTGAATTAACTTTATTTTTTTAATACTAATATTTTTATTATATTATGTTAGTCACCATGCAGTACATCCCCAGTTTTTTATGTAAAGTTCCATGATTCATTACTTGCGTATAACACCCAGTGCACCATGCAATCTGAATTGACTTTAATGTCTGGTAAGATGCACGGGTTAGCTAACCTTCATGGACTTAATACGAGGGCTCACACTATGGTATTAATTGTTCAATTCAACTATGGTTGAAATTGACATGGAGACAGCAGAATCCACTGTGATGAAAAACCTCAGATTAAGACTCAATATTGGGGCGCCTGTGTGGCTCAGTTGGTTGGGTGCCTGCCTTTGGCTCGAGTCATGATCCTAGGGTCCCAGGATTGAGCCCCACATAGGGCTCCCTGCTCAGCTGCGGGCTTATTTCTCCCTCTCCCTCTGCAGCTCCCGCACCCTGTGCTCTTCCCCTACTTTCTGTATCAAACAAACAAGTAAAACCTTAAAATAAAAATGCAAAGAAGTCTGAATGGATGGTTTCCTGGATACAATGGAGCAATTAGCCTTGAACTGCAAATGAAGATTTGGAGTGGCTTTTGAGAAAATGGACTAGGGAGTCCATCATGGACATTTGGAATAAAAATCACTTACATCCTGATGATAGGAGCTAGTTAAATAATTTAGGGTATATCCATAAACTGCTGGGTTTTCTTTTAAAGAATAAATTGGAAGTCATTCACATTTGGAAAGATCTCTAAGGCAGAGTGATTTAAAAAAAAAAAAAAGTCAGAAAATACTATACTCCCAAATAGACAAATACACATATATTTCTAAAAGGCCAGAGAGAAATCAGGTTACCCATAGAGTGATTTCCTAGGCAACAGAAAAACAAATGGAACAAAAATTAAAAATAAAAAGAGAGAGAGAGAAATGGGACTTAGCTGGGTAAAGCAAATTTACATTTTTTTAAAAATTGTACTCATCCTGTACTTTCACGCTGTTCATNCATGCTGTTCATACCTTGTTTCTCGTACAAGGTATGTGTGTTCGTGTATTTGGTAAGTTCGGAACATTAAAACCAGTTGATGTGTTCCTTACCCAGGGTGTATGTAGATACCTGCTCCTTGTGAAAACACTAAAGCATTACAAACAATATTGGAAGTATCCTTGGACCACAGCCTCCAACCCCACCAATGTCTACTCTCATAAGAAGTCACCACTGTTTTCAGTTTGGGGAATACCTCTTCAGGCATTAAAAGACCCCTGTTTTTGTTAAGTCATAAAAGAATATTTTTATTAAGCTGTAAGCAAGACTGCGAATATATTACGTTTTGCAAAAGGCCATTTTGCGATAAGGTAGACACACAGAGTGACTTGCATTCTTCAAAGAGCCGTCTCCTCTCTNCCTCTGCAGTCATTAAAAGACCCTGAGGGGCCTGTGGCCGCCATTCCAACCTTCTTGGCAGGTGACAGTATTTGGGGCGTGTATGTGGGGAAAGCATCAGTGACAGCATTTAGAAGAAGGTGCTCCGATCCATCCATTTCTGGTCCTGGGGGGGTAATGAGAGACACAGCTGTGGTGCGGGGCTTTGCATCTTTTTTTCGGGCTGTGGATCCTAGGGCAGGGTTCAGATGTTGTGGGCCTTGTTTCTTAGCCACTTTTCCCCTTCCTCCTGAATCTGGGGGCTTCACGTCATGAGCAGAGGGTTTCGGTGGTGGAGAAGCTGAATGTGATTCTGCTTCTAGAAACTGGACGAAAAGTCCTGAAAAAGAATTGTTGGCCATAGCTCGGTGATTTGGTTTCCCAGGTGTGTCGGGGGCGCTTCTGGATCCAGGCCCCCCAGTCACCCAGCTGGTAACCCCACCTGGCCCTTCACTGAACAACTGGCGCATCTGGTCTTCTTGGATCTCCAGCGTGCCTGCCATCAACCTTATGGCTTCCTGCCGGTCGGCATCAGGTCCTTGGAAAGACCCCACGAAGAGTCTCCTCAGGAGGGTTTTGTCCACCATGCCTTCGGACTTACTTACTAAGTCCATCAGTTTCTTCTGTGTGTCCTCCAGGACTTCCCGCTGGACCTCGTTCTGTTTCTTGACTTCTTGGAGCTGGTCTTCCTTCAGGCCCAAGTCAGCCTTTGCTTTATGTAAGTGTCCATGCAATGACTTCAGTTTCCCTTCTAGGCTGTCGGCCTTTTCCATCCACTCGGCGAGTTCCAGCTTGAGGGTGGCTAGAACGTGACCATACGGCCTCCCTTCCTTCTGGGAGGCTGCAAGCTGGAAGGCGGCTTCCTCTTTCTGCTGGGTGACCACGTGCAATTGCTCCCGCAGCGACTGCACTTGCACACTGGCTCGATGGCTCGCGTTTTCCAAGGCTGTGGAAGACAAAAGGAGCTTTCCCTGCAAGACCATCACTTCCTCTCTGAGTTGAGCCACTTTGCCTTCTGAGACCAAAGCTTCGCGGCGATGAGAATCTTCGGCTTCTGAAGCAATGTGACGCCGTCTTTCCAGCTCCTGGGTGAGGCGTGATTCTCTCTCCCGTAAATGGTGCACCTCCTTCTGGAGGGCACAGGTTTCCATTTGTTTCTGTTTCAGTGCCAGCAGGACTTCCTCTCTCTCCTGTATCCACACAACTGACTGGGCCTGCACGGATGGAACTGCATCGACGAGCCGCTTCGCTTCCCCGGTCTCGCCCTCTTCTTTCTCTCTCAAGAGTTGCTCCAAAGCAAGCGCCTTCTCTTCCACCGCAGCGGACTGGGATTCCTCCACTCCCCACAGCACAGAAAGCCGCCTGTTGGTCTCTTGCAAGGCCTGATTTTCCATTTCCTTTTCTCTAGATGTTTCCA
>NW_023253991.1:0-3096 GCF_002007445.2 Ailuropoda melanoleuca | reverse complement strand
TTTTTTCTGTGGGTGGAGAGAGAAGCTGGAGTTTCCTGTTCTTCCATCTTTCTGACTCACAGGTCATTTCTATTCAGGACTTTTCTATGGTAGACTCATCTATTTGGAAGAACTCTGCAACTGACCTAAGTTCTAAAGAATATTGAAAAAAATGAAGATGACTTACATTACATTTTGTAGACTGTTTGATTGAAAGTTATCTCTTTGACCTCATAGTTGAGGGTACTTTTTTTTTTTAAATACAGGGAATATATACCTAAGGAAAACTATAAGGATGTTTTAATATAAATTTCATTTTAATAGTTATTTCTATGATCATCTCAATAGGTACAGAAAAAACCTTTCACAAAATTCAACATCCATTTTTGATAAATTCTCAATAAAGTGGATACGCAAGGAATGTAGCTCAACATAATAAATGCCATATATGACAAGCCCATAGCTAATACTCTACTCAATTGCAAAAAGCTGAAAGTTTTTCCTTTAGGATAAGGAATAAGACAAGGATACTCACTCTCCCCACTTTTAGTCAACAAAGTATAAGAAGTCCTAGACAGCACAATTAGGCAAGAAAGCATCTAAATTGGAAAGAAATAAAGCTGTCATTATTTGCAGATGAAATATTATAGAAAAAAATCCCAATCGACAAAGTAAAGCTGAAGACTCAATATATAAAAATCTGTATTTTTATATGCTGATAACTATCAGAAAGAAAAATTAAAACAACCTCATTTGTAACTGTATCAAAAGAAATAAAACTTAAGCGTACATGTACTAAGGAAAAGAAAAACCTGTATTTTAAAAACTACAGGACATCGATGAAAGAAATCAAAGCTACAAATACATGGATAGATACACCATGCTCCAGGATTGAAAGAATTAATATTGTTAAAATGTTCATTCTACCCAAAGCAATCTACAGACTCAACCCAATTTCTACTACAATTCCAATGGCATTCTTTCACAGAAACAGAACAAACAATCCTAAAATATGTATAGAACCATAAAAACCCCAAATAGCCACAGCAATGTGAGAAAGACCAACAAAGTGGAGCTGTTGTGCTCTGAATTTATAGTACAAAGATAGAGTAGTTAAAACATATATTCTACAGACACATCAACTATGGAACAGAATAAAAAGCCCAGAAATAGATCCACTATACATATGGTCAATTAATTTACAAAAAGGAAACCAAGAATGCACAATGAGGAAAGGACAGTCTTTTCAATAAATATTGAGAAAACTGGACAGCCATATGCAAAAGAATGAAACTTGACCACCACCTTAGACCATACACAAACCTACATAAACTCAAAATCAATTAAAAACTTGAACATAAGACGTGAAACCATAAAACCCTTAGAAAATGTAAGTAGTAAGCTCTTCATTAGAGGTCTTGTCATTGGATTTTTTTTTAATTGATTTATTTTAGAGATAGCATGTGCAGATGAGGGGGGAGAGGTAGAGAGAGAATCTCAAACAGATGTCCCACTGAGTGTAAAGCTCAACACAGGCCTGGATCCCAGTACCCTGAGATCATGACTGGAGCCAAAAATCGATATTCAGACACTCAACTCACTGAGGCACCTGGGCAGCCTGCAATTTTTTGTTTTTGTTTTAATCTGACATTGAAATCAAGAATGGCAAGAACAAAAATAAGAAAGTGGAACTACATCAAACTGAAACTTTTGCACAGCAAAGGAAATCATCAACAAAATGAAAAGATAACCTACTGAAGGGGAGAAAATATTTACAAATTGTATATCTGGTAAACATTAGTATCTAAAATACAAAGAACTCCTCCGAATCAACAGCAAGCAAAACAAAACAAAACAATCTGATTAGAAAGGGGGCAGAGAATCCAAATGGACATTTTTCCAAAGAAGACAGCTAACAGATACATACATGAAAAGGAGCTTAACATCACTATTGATAAGGAAATGCAAACCAAAACCACAATAAGATGGCTGTTCTAATGGGTATGAGGTGATAATATCAAAATAGTAGATTAAATGTTTGCAAGGATATAGAGCAGAGAGTATCCTGTACCTTGTTGGTGGGAATGTAAATTGGTAGAAGCCATTAAGGAAAATAGTATGGAGATCTCTTAAACAAAGAAAACCAACACTGATTTGAAAAGTTATATAAAACTCTATGTTTATCGCAGCATTATTTACATGCCAAAATATAGAGACAACCTTAAGTGTCAATAGATGAATGGATAAACGATCTCTCTCTCTCTCTCTCTATCTCTCTCTCTCACACACACACACGTAATTATATATAATGGAATATTATTCAGCCATGAAAATGAAGTCTTGCCACTTTTAACAACCTAAGTGGACTTTGAAAGCATTCTGCTAAGTGAATTAAGTCAGACAGAAAAAACAGATGCCCTGTGATCTCTTTTGTATGTGGAATCTAAAAATATACATATTAAAAACAGTAGATACAGAAAACAGATTGGTGGTTTCCAGAGGGAGATGGTGGAAAGTGGGAGAAATGGTTGAACTGTTTGTTATTCTTTATTTGTTTGAACACATTAAATTTTTAAAAAGCAGCCTCAACTTTTTTCATTAAGCATTAGAAAGTACTATAAAGTGGTTAGCTCAGCATTTTCAAAGGCCTGCTTTTGAACAACTTTAGAACAAACTCAAAATATATCGGTATAACAAGTTTTCTCTCTTAGCGCTTCTTCTCTAAATTTTTCAACAAAAGTTTTTCAATGTATGTGAAGATTGTAGAGGAAACTGTTAAGTTTCTCATAATCTTCAGGTATTTACTTTGATTAAAAACCTATTTCTTTATCGGTCCACTTACATATGTGGGTCATTGGGAAAGGAGATATAGGAGCTGATTAAACTTTTTAAAATTTTCTTTTAGGAGATGGTTAATTTTTAAAAATTCACAGTATTCGGGGCGCCTGGGTGGCTCAGTTGTTAAGCGTCTGCCTTCAGCTCAGGGCGTGATTCTGGCGTTATGGGATCGAGCCCCACATCAGGTTCCTCTGCTGGAAGCCTGCTACTTCCTCTCCCACTCCCCCTGCTTGTGTTCCCTCTCTCGCTGGCTGTCTCTCTCTCTCAAATAAATAAATA
>NW_023253990.1:0-2734 GCF_002007445.2 Ailuropoda melanoleuca | reverse complement strand
TTGTTTTTTTTTTTTTTTTTTTTTTTAGCTATTGATTTTCTTCAGCTGAGAGCCTTATTTGGCCATTCTCTAAGACTTCCGTTTATTGGGTGGGATGAGGAGTGCCGTAGATATATATAATACTTGCATAGTGAGGATTTATTTAAAGGAAAACAAGGTGAAAATTAAACTATTTTTATTGATAAATTTCACATTTATGAAGGCAAGGGGTAGATATTACACGGTGAGCACATTACTAATTAATTCAGTAAGCATGCCAGACCTGGGGTTAGAAAGATCAATAGGAGGAGAAACTTTCCTCTAAGATCTTAATGTGTTATGGGAAATGTACTAAAAATATAGATTTCAGAGCTCTACTCAGACCAAGAATATCAGAATCTCCAGAGGGTGAGCCTGAGCATATCTTTTCAATAAACCCACACATTTTTTTAGTGAATTTATTGTACAGTCCTGTTTAGAAATCTCTGGCGCATACCAAATACGATCCACAGAATAAGTCAAATTAGCATTGGGGTATCTATCTTCTCTTTATCCAAAAGGCAAACGTATTCCCATCTTTAAAGTATTTTTTTTCCCAGCTTCTGAGGTTTTGCCACAGAAAAAGTTCTTTCCACTCTTAACTCCATTCCCAACTACTCTGAACATCCGCTCCCTGACACACTTCCCCCTCCCTTCCCCAGTCCCAACTGTGGGGAAACTGTTTTCAGTTGGAGAAACACAACTAGACAAAAGTAATTTCTTTAGCCCTCAGCCAATTCTATATTGCTTCTTACGTTGAAACAAAGATCTTCATTTTTATTCGGTCTTCCTGCTGCTTCTGAAATTCTTTTTCTCCTTAATTTAATGAGCCCCTGCTCTGCAATACGCTAAGCATAGTATAGGAGAAATATAAAGATGAATACATGTGCTTACATTCCACTGGGAGAGGCCAGGGTGATTTACATAAGTATAACACGAGGCAAAAATCAGATTCGTAATAAGCTGAACGTTCCCAAGTCCCCAAGGCTTCTTGGGTGCTTTTTCTTTTATGTTCAAGTAAAATAATTCAAGACCCCTGCCCACACACTGTGAGGAGTTCAGTGTCATTTCTGGTGTTTCTAAGGACTCCTGCCTGCTGGCACCTGGACTCTTCTAGTAGATGCCCTCCAGCATCCTCAACGACTGAAATCAGGATCACTTTTGCCTGTTTCTTCCTGATTCTCAGGGCTTTTCTCTAAGTCTGGATATTTTCCCTTTATTCCTCAAAAGAATCACTAACATAAGGCTGTTGTGTTTGGTAACTGAAAATTTAGAAACAATGGAAGCCCATTATAGAACAAATAGGGTCTATCTAAAATTGAATATCAGATGTTATTCCAAAATTATTTACTTTGGTCAGACATTCCTGGTGTATGAAAATTACTCACTCATTAAGTATGTCTTTGCCTCCCTGACTTCCCACACCTTGCTGGATTCACCCTCATACTAACCAAAATCCACCATCTGTCTCTATTTCCTAAACATTAAAGAAAATTTTCCAAGTCACCAGGCAGAATCAGAAATTGGTGATACTTAGTTACAGAGAGTAAATTTGCCCCTTTTAATTTCAACCTCTCTCCTCCACATCGTCCTGAGAGCCAGCCTGGGTACAACCAATGGGCCCAGAGAAATGTTTTATAAATCAAGCAGTCTTCCTTCAACATCACTTGTAACAGTAGTGACCTTCCTTCCATTTCCATTTTATTATAGAAATATAAGCTAAATGCCATAGGGATGTGTAGCTCTTGGAATGATACCTAAAACATATGAGAGAGAGAGAGAAAGAGAGAGAGGGTGGCAGAAGGGGAAGGGAGGGAGGGAGGGACAGAAAGAGAGAGAAAGAGAGAAAGAAAGCTTTTTGGTGGTTCCTAACCATCTTTGTTCACTATATTCTTAAATTCGAACATACTTCTGGCACAAAATTGTCATTTGTTATATGCTTGTAGAATGAATGGATAATTGAATGATAAAAAATGTGTCTTGTTCTTCCAGCCACTAAATATGAATGCGAAATCATTTTTGAAGTCTAGGAGACATGGAGCACCTGTGTGGGCTGAGAAAGGATATGTGGTGGGGTGTGGTCATCTACTTAAGTAGGCAATTAATTTTTCAACATAATTAGTTATTTAATTGACCATGTAGTGTTAATGATTCAAATTCCTAATTAATTTCCATTTTACTTAAAACATTTTATATCTATACCCCCAGTTCTAATTTAACAGTAAGTGGCCTTGAATTTTGAAGTGTATTTGCCACTAAGCATGCACACACACACACGCGCGCGCACACACACACATACTTACATGAAAGACTAGGGAAATTAGACAAGTAAAGTCAGCCCTGCTGGCTTTTTAGAAGATTAAAAAAAAAAAATTAGATGGATCTCATTCCACAGAATTTTGTTAAAAACATGGATTATTCAAATTTTTAACTTTTTTTTCTAGATCAAGGGTCACCAAACTTTTTCTGTAAAGGACCAGAAAGTAAATATTTTAGTCTCTGTAGGCCATACAGTCTCTGTCCCAACTGCATGATATGTAAATTAAGGGACAATGCTGTGTTCCACTAAGGCTGTACTTAACAAAAGTAGGCATTGGGATAAATTTGCCCTGTGGGGGGCGCCTGGGTGGCTCAGTCGTTAAGCGTCTGCCTTCGGCTCAGGGCGTGATCCCTGCATTCTGGGATCAAGCCCCACATCAGGCTCCTCCACTGGGAG
>NW_023253989.1:0-2702 GCF_002007445.2 Ailuropoda melanoleuca | reverse complement strand
AGAGAGAGAGAGAGAGAGTCACCAGTTTGGCATTTAACTGTTATTTTTCAATCATGGATTTTCTCTTAGTTATTTTTAACAGAAGTTTTCTGGATGTTTCTACGGCTTCAGGTGTCAGGAAGTTACCATTTTATACTCAGTGATAGGAAACTGTGGAGGACTACTGACAATCTGCTCAATTGTTAAAAATTTGGGCAGTTCTGATGTCCTCACCCATGACTGTGGGAACTCCACCTGTGTCACACTACTGAATAAAGCTGAGCTGCTTATTCCGTAGAATAGAAACCGATGTCTTCAATTACTTTTCATCAAACTGAATAAATCTTATGTATTACCGTGTAGATTTAACCACAGATGTCTTCCATTTGTCTGCCACCTTCTATCATCCCATCCAGGTAATTTCAGAAACACCAGCATAAGTTCTTAATGTAAACAAAATGCTAACAACAACGAGAAAGGGCTAACCAACCATTTTAAGTGATTTTTCACCATTATTCATACTGTGACATTTTGTCTTTTTTTCAAAAATTATGTACAAATCAGGGGTTAAGGTAGAGGGTAGATGAGATGCTAGGTACACAGAGGGATGGATGCATAGATATACAGATACATGGTTAGATAGGTATGGGGGGAATACTTTAGGTGACATGGAGAGAGTGGAGAGCAACAGACATCAGGCCCACTTTCTCAAAGCTTACAAACCACCATGGAGGGCTGTAAAACAAATTTTTACCTAAAGAATACATGATTATAATTGGTTCACTTTTCCATTTTTCAAGTTCTCATTTAAATTTCAGTTAGTTAATATACAGTGTAAAGTTAGTTTCCGGTGTACAGTTTAGTGATTCAAGACGTCTGTACAGCACTCAGTGCTCGTCACAAGTGCACCCTTTAATCCCCTTCACCTGTTTCTCCCAACCTACCCACCTCCCCTCTACCAACCATCAATTCATTCTCTAGTTAAGAGTGTATTTCCTGGTCTTCCTCTCTTCCCCACGATGCCCCACTGGATTCCTCTGCTTTGTTTCTTAAATTCTACATATGACTGAAATCGTATGGTATTTGTCTTTCTCCTGCAGACTTATTTTGCTGAGCATAATACTACCTAGTTCCGTCCACAACTGCAAACAGCAAGATTCGATTCTTTTTTATGGCTGAGTAATGTTACATTACATATGTAAATATATATATATATATTTTTATATAGACATTATATATATAAATATATAATGTAAAAGTATATTTGAATAGACTGTAATATTGCCTTATGTATATAGATATACACCATGTTTTCATTATCCATTCATCAACTCATGGACATTTGGGCTCTTTCCATAATTAGGCTACTGTTGATAATGCTGCTATCAACATCGGGGGGCATGTATCTCTTCAAATTAGCATTTCTGTATCTTTTGGGTAAATACATCCTAGTGCAATTGGTGGATCAGAGGGTGGCTCTACTTTTAACTGTGTGAGCAACCTCCACACTGTTTTCCAGAGTGGCTGCAATAGGTTGCATTCCCACCAACAGTGTCAGAGGGTTCCTCTTCCTCCACAGCCTCTCCAACACCTGTTTCCTGTGTGTTCATTTTAGACATTCTGACCGGTGTGAGGTGGTATCTCATTGTACTTTTGATTTGTATTTCCCTGGTGATAAATGATGACGAGCACCTTTCATGAGTTTGTTAGCCATCTGAATGTCTTCTCTGGTGAAATGTCTATACGTGTTTTCTGCCCTTTTCTTTTTTTACTGGACTCTTTGTGTCTTGGGGGTTGAGCTTTATAAGTTCTTTATGTATTTTGGATACTACCCCTTATCAGACGTGTCATTTGCAAATATCTTCTCTCATGTCATAGGTTGCCTTTTAATTTGGTTCACTGTGCCGTTCACCATGCAGAAGCTTTTTATCTTGACAGAGTCTCAATAGTTCATTCTTGCTTTGGTTCCCTGGCCACGGGAGACATATCTATTAAGAAGACGCTGTGGCTGATGTCAAACAGGTTACCGCTGTGTTCTCCTCCAGGATTTTAATGGTTTCCTGACTCATAGTTAGGTGTTTGATCCAAATTGAATTTATCTTTTCTGTCTGATATAAGTAAGTGCTCCAGTATCATTCTTTTGCATGTTGCTGTCCAGTTTTCCCATCACCAATTGTTGAAACACTCTCTTGTTTCCACTGGGGATTCTTTCCTGTTTTGTTGGAGATTAATTGACACTACAGTTGTGGGTTATTTCTGGGTTTTCTATTTCTGGGTAAACAGTACTAGGTGTTTACCTGAAGGATACAAAAACACTACTATGAAGGAATACATGCACCCCCGTGTGGATAACAGCTTAATCAATGATAGCCAAATTTTGGAAACAACCTAAATTTCCATCGACTAGTGAAAGGATAAAGAAGATGTGGTGTATATATTTGCGATGACATGGATGGAGCTAGAGAGTATTATACTAAACAAAATAAGTCAGTCAGAGAAAGACAAATGCCATATCATTTTATTTATATGTGGAATTTAAGAAACAAAAAGAAATGAACATGATGGGGACAAAAAAAAAAGAAAACAGAGAGGCAAACCAAGAAACAGACTCTTCACTAGAGAGAACAAACTGATGGTTACCAGAAGAGAGGTGGGTAGGGGGATAGGTCGACTCGGTGACGGGACTAAGGAGGGCACTTCCTTTTTTCTTTTCTTTTTTTTTT
>NW_023253988.1:0-2679 GCF_002007445.2 Ailuropoda melanoleuca | reverse complement strand
TGGCTAATGATTTTGAAGATTTTTTCATGTGTCTGTTAGCCATTTGTATGTCTTCATTGGAAAAGTGTCTAAAAAAAAAAAGAAACTACATAAACGTTCATAAATAAGATGCTAGATAGACATATTACGGGACATGCATTCAATAGAAAACTATGCAAATGTGAAAAAGAATGAAGTAGCTCTACATTAGCTGATATGAAGCAATCTCCAAACTACATCATTAAATGGAATAAGCAAGGTGCAGAGCAGTGTGAACCGTGTGCTACCTCTGTATAAAGGGTGTGGGGAAAGAATATATATGAATTTGCTTGTGTTTGCATAGAGTATTTTTGGAAAGTTATTGCTTCTGTGTAGGGAAATTCAGTGCCTGGGTGTATGGCTTTTTTTTTTTCTGTATATCCTTTAGTATCTTTATACCATGAGAATATATTGTTGTTAGTATTGAAAAATAACAAAAACTTGCAAGGGAAAGAAAAGGCTGACTGGGGGGAGGGGGCACCTGGGTGATTCAGTTAAGTGCTTCTGACTCAGGTCATGATCCTTGCTCAGGGGGAGTATGCCTCTCCCTCTCCTTCTGCCCCTCCCCTCTGCTTGTGCTCTCTCTCTTTCAAATGAATAAATAAAATGTTAAAAATGTTAAAAAATGTTAAAATGTTAAAAAAAAAACTCTCAAGGATTTCTGCTTCTGCATAGAGTAGACTAGCTTGATCCTATCACCCCTATTGACAGTAACCAGAAAAGCAGAATAAAATATTTCAAAGTTCTGCCTGAAGGCATCAAGACAGCACAGACTTGAGGGATCAAGATCTCAGGGAGAAGAGAAGCAGAGAAGGTGAGCCTGACAGCATGCCACTTTTCCCTTTAGGACATTTGCTGATTCACAATTGGCAGATGACAGCCTGAGAATCTGAGCAGATCTTCTGACAATCTCACAGGACTGGAGGAGAAAAATTGGAGTTCCACGGCCACCAGGCATGAAGGACTCCAATAAATACCTCCTGTTTTCAGTTGGGACCCCTGAAGGACTATTCCCCAGGGAGTAAAGGTAATAGGAAATAGACCAACACTTACAAAGACTGAAACCCAGTTTTGCTTGTTTGTTTTTAGGCACTCAATCAATGGATATTTTTATTCCTGTTGACATTATTATGGATGCTATTGTTATCATTATTATTTATCTAATAAAGTCATAGATGTTGGAACAGCATAGAAAAAAATTTTGTGGTAGAAAACACAAACCATAAAACTTACCATCTTAACCTTTTTTTTTTTTTTTAATAGAGAGAGGGAGAGAGAGCACGTGCTCACTCAGGGGTCGTGGGGGAAGGCAGAGGAAGAGGGAGAGAGAGATTCTTAAGCAGGCTTCACACCCAATGTGGAGCCCAAAGCAGGGCTCAATCTCATGACCCTGAGATTATGACCTAAGCTGAAATCAAGAGTTGGACACTTAACTGACTGAACCACCCAGGCGCCGCTATCATCTTAACCATTTTTAAGTGTACAGTTTAGTAGTGTTAAGTACATTTACATTGTTGTGAAAGAGATCTTGAGAATCTTTTCATCTTGCAGAACTGAAGCTCTGTACTAATTAAACTACAACCCCCCCACTCCCTTGTCTTAGGCTCTGGTAACCATCATTCTACTTTCTGTATCATTAATTTGACTAATTTAGATACTTCATAGACGTGGAATCATACAGTATTTATCCCTTTGTGACTGGCTTATTTCACTTAGCATAATGTCCTCAAGGTTCATCCATGTTGTAGCATATGACAGGATTCTCTTCCTTTTTAAGGCTGCATTGTATTCCATTGTATGTATATACCTAATTCTGATGATCTGTTCGTCCAGTGAAGGACATTGGGGTCGCTTCTACCTCCTGGCTATTGTGTACAGTGCTTTGGACGTGGGTGTGCAAATGCGTCTTTGAAACGCCGTTTTCAATTCTTTTGGATATATACCCAGGAGTGGAATTGCTGGATCATATGGTAGTTCCATTTTAAATTTTTTGAGGAACTGCCATACTGTTTTCCAAAGTAGTTGTACCATTTCACAATCCTACCAACAATGCACATGAGTTCTAACTTCTCCACATTCCCACCAGTACTTGTTATTCTCTTTATTTTTTTTAAATAGCCATCCTAGTGGGTGTAAGGTAATATCTCATTGTAGGACTTTTTTTGAAGTATAGTTGACACACAGTGTTACAGTTATAGTGCAGGTGTACAGTATAGGGATTGGACAAGTCTTTACATTATGCTATGCTAACCACAAGTGTAGCTACCATCTGTCACCATATGATGCTATTACAGTACCATTGACTGTCCCTATGCTGTACCTTTTGTTCCTGTGACTTATTCATTCCATAACTGTAAACCTATACTCTCCACTCCCTTTCACTCATTTTGCCCATTTCTCCACTCTCCTCTGGCAACCATCAGTTTGTTCTCTCTATTTAGGAGTCTGTCTGCTTTGTCTGTTTGTTCTTAGATTCTACATTTAAGTGAGATCATATGGTATTTGTCTTTCTCTATCTGACTTATTTCGGTTGGCATAATCCTCTCTAGGTTCATCCATGTTGTCATAAGTGGCAAGATCTCATTGTTTTTTATGGCTGAATAATATTCCTCTGTGTGTGTGTGTGTGTGTGTGTGAGAGAGAGAGAGAGAGAGAGAGAGA
>NW_023253987.1:0-2664 GCF_002007445.2 Ailuropoda melanoleuca | reverse complement strand
TTAGCTTTTCTCAGAATAACACATTTCCCTCCCTTGGCACTTATGTTCGTCTTCCTAAACTTCCTTACTCCAATGAGGGCGGGAGGACACCTCTTCATTGTACTCGCAGTGCCAAGAGGACATTTTATAAATAATAGCTGGGAGAAACAAAAGAAATTGCAAGCAGCCCAGAGATACGTTCAGAGTGTTTTGTGTAGCCTAACAAAAAATAAAAGATTGGTTCTATTTTATAGAATGAATTAAAAAAATAAACAATAGTTGAAAAGAAAGAATGGATAAACATCCGTTGTCACTTTCACCCCTAAATAATACCCTGACGAACCTGTTATAAAGGGGTATCATATCTAAGTACACGCTGTCTTCCTTACGTGTTTTAAGTGTCCCCCTTCCCTTTGTCTGACAGTCTGCTCCCTTTGGTATATTATGACTGAATCCCCAATGTTTTAAATCAGTTTTCTTTCTTAACTCTCACTGTGCCTCAGTGTTTTTCTCTTTTCCTTGAATTGGTCTGGATCTCAAGAAAGAGGTCTGAGCTAAAAATAATGGATTTGGGAGCCACGTGGGCTGCTGCATGGGAAGTAAAATAGGAAAAGGCCACAGGCTGTGTCATCCTTAGAAATAAATTGTTATGATTGAGTGTGTAAAGAATTATCTGCTCTGGTGTTACTGTATCACCTCATTTAATTTTCACAACAATCCTACCATTTTATAGATTAAAAAGCTGACCTGCATAAGTGTCTTAATAGCGTGTTCAATGTCACACTGTGGGGGAATCGGGGTTTGAACCCAGGCAGAGTGACACCATGCTTCTTCCCCGACCACACTAAAGAAATTCAGCAATATTTTATGTAACAGCAATAATATTACTATTCTCTCATTTCACATCTTAGATTATGACTTTTTGGGGAAAACCTGTAATTTATCATATTCTTATCTATCCATGGCCTCCTGGTGGTTAAATGCTTTGGTATGCATAAATCATGGCACCAAAATTTATTCCTCTCTCTCTCTCTCTCTCTCTCTCACACACACACACACACACCCTCTCCCCTGGGTATCACAGAATTGATCTCCCATTATTTCAAGCTCAACTTCTGGGGATTTTTGCAACTAGTTTTACTGCTCATATACCCTGCTGTAAAAGGTCCAAATATTTTTGCTTTCTTCCATGCTCTTAAAATGTAGATTCCAGTTTTATGCTCATAAGAGAGTTTCAAAAGCATATTCTTTGGAAAACAAAGGGTGTCTACCATCAGCACTGTGAAAAAATACTTTTATTCATTTCATGCTCAAAAATATTGCTGAATTTCTTTGGTTCTGAGAGTTCATGAAGGAGAATTGTTTCCACCTGGAGATCTACCTGCTTATGGAAGTGATCAGTTGAGTTAAAACTGCCCAGGTGGGACTCTGATTCATTTTGATGATGTCATTGCTGGAATGTCTACTGTAAAACCTTGGTTATTTGAAAACTTCTGGAAAAGAATCATCCTAGATATTTGAGTATTTTTTTCATACAATTGTTTTCCAAATTTTTTCATTGTGCTTAACTACACATAACATAAGATTTATCATATTCAGTATTTTTAAGTGTAGATGGAGCTCCTGGGTGCCTCAGTCTGTTGGGTGTCTGCTTCGGCTCAGGTCATGATCTCCAGGTCCTGGAATCGAGTCCTGCATCAGGCTCCCTGCTCAGTGGGGAGCCTGCTTCTCCCTCTGCCTCTTCCCCTCCCCCTCCTGCTCATGCTTGCTCTCTCTCTACAAATAAATAAATGAAGCCTTTAAAAAAAGTATTTTGAAGTGTATAGCTCAGCAGCATTAAGTACATGCACACTGTTGTGCAAAACACCACTATTACCTCCATAATATCCATAACTCTTCATCTTATAAAACGAAAAGTGCATCACATTAACTATAACATCTCCCAGCCTCTGGCAGTCACCATTCTTGTTTCTCTATAATGCTGACAGCTCTCAGTACCTCACAGAAGTAGAATCATACCGTTGTCTTTTGTGACTGGCTTATTTCACTTAGCATAATGTCCTTGTTTCATCCTATTATAGCATGTGTCAGAATTTTTTTCCTTTTTAAGGCTGAATAATATTCCATTGTGTGTATAGACCGCATTTTGTTTATCCATTTATCTGTCAATCGATATGTGGGTCACTTCCATGTTTTAGCTGTTGTGAATAATGCTGCAGTAAACATAGGCATATGAATATCTCTTCAAGACCTTGTTTGTAATTCACCCAGAAGTGAATTGCTGGATCATATGGTATTTCCATTTTCAATTTTTCAAGGAAACACCATACTATATTGCACACAGTGGCTATACCATATTATATTTCCACCAACACTTATTTTCTGTTTTCATATAATTGTTTTAAGGTTTTATATATTATTTGAGAGAGAGCGAGAGAGCAGCAGAGGGAGAAGCAGACTCCCTGCTGAGCAGGGAGCCCTGTTATTTACCCTGTTCATAGCTGTTCACAGAAGGTTCTCAGCTGCATCTCTCTTGTCTGCATTACATTCCATGTTGCAGCCCTGCTCAAAGATTTAATTTCCTCCCACAAGACATGCTCACTCTTCCCCTCAGGCCTTTCAGCATGTTCAGAAACGTGTTTTCTCCTTCTCTGCACGGGCTCACTCTCTCCTCATCCTCTGAGA